>NC_134363.1:81069458-81369458 GCF_048569485.1 Anomaloglossus baeobatrachus | reverse complement strand
CTGTAATATACATCACTACACCCCTATATACACCTGTAATATACATCACTACACCCCTATATACACCTGTAATATACATCACTACACCCAGGCTCCCGCTGACATCCTTCTTCTCTTGTACGGCTCCCCGCTGAGCTGCCTCCTCTCTTCGTTCGGGGTCCGGCTGCTGCATCTTCTTCTCCTGCCGGGGCGGGAACTTTTCAAATGACACACACGCGCGCCGTACTGACGACATCAGGGCGCGTGCGTGTGTGTCACAGAGAAAGTGCCGGCAGGAAACAGAGGACAGATTCCTGCGTTCCGCTGCTGCACTGTGCGGTGCTGCAGTATCTGTCCTCTGTTCTCTGCCGGCACGCAGCGTGTGATGAGGGCAATCTGACCACGGGCCGCCCGGAGCCTGGAGCTCTGGACAACAGGTCAGATTGCCCTCATCAGTGACCGGCCAGCAAGGATGCCCGGATCCAGGCGGGCCGGTCACAGAGAGTAGGTGTCACGCTCCCCGGGCCCTCGGCTCCCCTTCCCGGGTCTCCTGTCCCGCTCCCCGGCTCACCTGCCACGCTCCCCGCGTCCCAGTCTCTTGTGCCCGTCCTTCCTAGGCTCCCTGGCCGCCGATCCCGGCGCCCGACGGCCTCCCAGGCCCTGGCTGGCTCCCCTGCGTCCTCCTCTCAGCCTCCTTCCCTGGCTTCTGGCACCCGGGCCGCGCGCATGCGCATTAGGGCGCGCGCGCGGTCACTGACCCTTTCTTAAAGGGCCAGCGCCCATTAACAGGAAATGAGGTTAGACAGGTACGGGGTATAAAGGGGGTTCTTGTCCAAGGGGGCGGGGCCTGATCTTCGTGTTTCCTGAGCTAGGAGTCAGGTCTCCTTGTGTTTTCCTGCCATACTTACGTATCTCTCTTCTAGAGCTGATCCCGCCTCGCCATCCAGTCCTGCTGAATCCCGAGCCCCGCACGCTGTCCGTCTGCCATCTGACAGTCCGTACCATCTCGGATCCCTGCGGTGACCCGTCATCTCGCTCCAAAGGTTCCGGACCCCGCCTGACATCATCTTGGCTTCCGAACCTGAGCTACGTCACCCGGACTGCCATCTGTGACTCCGTGGTCCCAGGGACTCCTCCGCTACCTTCACTTGCACGGACTGTTCTGCTGCCCATCAGTGCTTCAGCTACCGGACTCCCTACCACCATCTTAGAGTTCGGCCCAGTGGATCCACCTCCTGGGTCTGCCCGACCGCCCGGCCCTGACAGTAAGATCAGGCCATGGATCCCGCTGCAGCACTATTGGCCCTGCAAGAGGAACTCCAACGCCCGCGTGAAGTCCAGACCCGCATGCTGCAATTTATGACCTCCGTGGACACCCGCCTGTACACGTTACAAGCATCAATGACGCCTGCGGCAACCAGGTCCCCCACTAGGCAATCCACGGCTCCCGCACCAGTGGCAGCCGCGTCGGATGCCTCCCGACTCCGTTTGGCGTCACCACCTCGTTATGCTGGAGATCCCAAGACCTGCAGGGGCTTCATAAACCAATGTTCCCTTCATTTCACGCAGCTGCCACATCTGTTCGCCTCCGACCAAGCCAAGGTCGCCTTTATAATGTCTCACCTGGAGGGCGAGGCACTGGCGTGGATGAACCCCTTGTGGGAGAAGGAGGACCCCATGACCAAGGATCTTCAAGAGTTCCTGCAGGCCTTTCGCAGTACCTTTGACGAGCCGGGACGCGCCTCTGCGTCTGCTTCATCACTTCTCCGCCTACGTCAAGGAACACTGACGGTGGGCCAATACGCCATCCGTTTCCGCACTTTGGCTTCTGAACTCGGGTGGAATAATGAGGCCCTGACAGCCGCCTTCTGGGAAGGACTTTCGAGTCGCATCAAAGATGAGTTGGCGGGTCGTGACGTGCCCTCCACCCTAGATGCCCTGATTGCCCTAGCCACTCGAGTAGACATTCGTTTTCAGGAGCGCTCCAAAGAGCTGGTTCGTGAGCGACGTGCGGTACGGCACTCCTCCCCGCCACAGAAATCCTCTGTGCCACAGTCATCAACAGCTGGGATTCCTGTCCACGAACCCATGCAGGTTGACCGAGTACGACAGTCTGACCAACGTCGAGCAGAGCGGCTCGCCAAGGGCCTCTGCTTTTACTGCGGAGAGGGCACACATCTCCTACGCTCCTGTCCGGAAAGGCCGGGAAACTCCAAAGCCTAGGGTTGGTAGGAGAGGCCACCCTAGGTGCTGGGACTCTCTCAGACCCAGTTATGTGGACGGTACAAGTATCAACAGGAGAGACGCGCTTCACGGCTGAGGCATACCTCGACTCCGGAGCAGCAGGCAATTTTATCCAGCAGGCCACGGTGGACAAATACCAGCTGCCTGTTACTCTACTCGAGAAGCCCCTACTGATTGCCTCGGTGGATGGGAGACCCCTCTCTGATACCATCTCCTGGATCACCAAGCCGGTGGAACTGCGTATCGGTGCTCTGCACACCGAGAACATCTCTCTCTACGTCCTTCCACACATGTCCCATCAAATCCTGCTTGGGACTTCCTTGGTTGCGAACACACGAACCATCAGTCAGCTGGGGTACTGGCGAAATCACCCGTTGGGGCTCTGCCTGTCATGAAAGATGTTTAAAGTCTATACAACCAGTCCGACGACCTCCGGTTCCTGAGTACCTACCGGGTCTGCCCTCGGCCTATTGGTCCTTCGCGGACGTTTTTGACAAGAAGGAGTCTGAGGTACTTCTGCCACACCGTCCCTACGATTGCGCCATCGACCTGCTCCCAGGAACAACACCACCTCGAGGACGGATATATCCGTTGTCTCCAGCCGAAACCAGGGCCATGTCCACCTACATCACGGAAAGCCTGGCAAAGGGATTCATCCGGAGATCCTCCTCTCCTGCGGGAGCAGGCTTCTTCTTCGTTAAGAAGAAAGAGGGTGACCTACGCCCATGCATTGACTACCGGGGCTTGAATCAGATTACCATAAAAAACAAGTACCCCCTACCGCTCATCCCCGAATTATTCGATCGGCTCAGAGGAGCCCGTGTGTTCACCAAACTGGATCTTCGGGGTGCCTACAACCTAGTTCGTATCCGCTCTGGAGACGAATGGAAGACCGCGTTTAATACTCGCGATGGGCACTATGAATACTGCGTGATGCCCTTCGGTCTGTGTAACGCTCCTGCCGTATTCCAAGAACTGGTGAACGACATTTTCCGGGACCTCCTCTACGTATGTGTAGTAGTTTATCTGGATGACATCCTTGTCTTCTCTCCGGACCTCCAGACCCACAGAGAGAACGTAAAGCTGGTTCTACAAAGACTGAGAGAGAATCGTCTCTACGCCAAATATGAAAAGTGCGTCTTTGAGCAGTCTTCTCTTCCTTTCCTGGGATACATCATCTCGGGTACTGGGCTGCAGATGGATCCAAAGAAGGTCTCCTCCATCCTCCACTGGCCTCCCCCTTCTGGACTGAAGGCAATCCAACGGTTCCTGGGATTTGCCAACTACTACCGCCAGTTTATCCCTCACTTCTCCGCCCTGACTGCTCCTCTCTCCGCTCTGACCAAAAAGGAGGCTAATCCAAAGGACTGGTCACCTGCGGCCGACGCCGCGTTTTGCTCCCTGAAGCGAGCATTCGCCTCCTCTCCTGTACTCCACCGACCGGAGTTAAACCGCCAGTTCACCTTAGAGGTGGATGCCTCCTCCTCAGGAGCCGGAGCAGTGCTCATGCAAAAATCCTCCTCCGGGAAGATGGTGACTTGCGGTTTCTTCTCTAAAAGCTTCTCAGCACCTGAACGTAATTACACCATCGGTGACCGAGAACTATTGGCGGTCAAACTGGCTCTGGAGGAGTGGCGCTACCTCCTGGAAGGAGCAGTGTACCCTGTGATTATCTACACGGACCACAAGAACCTGGAATACCTGCGGTCCGCTCAGCGACTGAACCCACGACAAGCCAGGTGGTCCTTATTCTTTGCCAGGTTTGACTTCCAGCTTCACTTCCGACCCGCAGACAAGAATATACGCGCTGATGCCTTGTCTAGGTCTCTCATGCCTCTGGAGCAGGAGGAAGAGACTACCCAACCTATCATCTCTCCTAGCAAGATTGTTCCGGTGGCTCCTGTCACTCTGGCCCAGATACCACCCGGGAAGACCTATGTCTCTGAGACCGACAGGCAAAAAGTGTTACACTGGGGTCATGCCTCGAAAACAGCCGGCCATGCAGGCCAGAAGAGAACATGGGGTGCGATTGTACGCCATTACTGGTGGCCATCCCTTCGCACGGACGTTGCCGCCTTTGTCTCTGCCTGCCCCTCTTGTGCCAGGAACAAGACGCCCAAACACCTGCCCTATGGCCGTCTTCTGCCTCTGCCGATACCCTCAGTTCCATGGCAACACATAGCGATGGACTTTATTACGGACTTGCCAGTATCATCCGGACACACAGTCATATGGGTCGTGGTGGATCGGTTCTCCAAAATGGCTCACTTCGTCCCTATGCCCGGACTGCCCTCTGCTCAGGAACTCGCGGAAGCCTATATACAACATATCTTCCGCTTGCATGGCTTTCCTTCCCACATCGTGTCCGACAGAGGAACTCAGTTCACCTCCCGCTTCTGGAGGGCTCTCTGCAAACATCTGGGAGTGACTCTGGACTTTTCTTCCGCTTACCATCCTCAGTCTAATGGCCAAGTGGAAAGGGTCAATCAAATCTTGACCTCCTTCTTACGCCACTATGTCAACGCCCATCACGACGACTGGTCCACGCTTCTGCCTTGGGCTGAATTCTCCCATAACCACCACGTCAGTGAGTCGTCCTCCAAATCTCCCTTCCATGTCGTTTACGGACTGCAGCCTTCCGTCCCGTTGCCTATATCCCCTTCTTCGGATGTCCCTGCTGCTGATACTGTAGCCCGTGACTTCGCTACCATTTGGGACTCTGTCAAGGCGTCCCTTGGGCGCGCTTCCCAGCGGATGAAGAAACACGCTGACAAAAGGCGTCTAGATCCTCCGTGTTTCTCTCCTGGTGACCTGGTCTGGCTTGCTTCCCAGTACATCCGACTGAAGATACCTTCCTACAAGCTGGGTCCTCGCTACATCGGGCCGTTTAAGGTCCTCAGCAAGATCAATGAAGTCTCCTACAAACTGAGGCTTCCGACCACGATGAAAATACCCAACTCCTTCCACGTCTCTCTACTCAAGCCGGTGTTCCTTGGTCCCTTCTCCGCTGCTGCCAGTCCGGCTCCTCCTCCTATTGCTGAGGACGACATCTATGCGGTAAGGGATATCGTGGCCATGAAGACTGTTCGTGGCCGGCAGTTCTTCCTGGTGGACTGGGAGGGGTATGGTCCTGAGGATAGATCCTGGGAACCCAGGGAGAACGTGGGCTCTCCTCTGATCCGTGCCTTCATGTCCCGGTTGCGGGGAGGGGGGCGTGGGGAGGGGGGTACTGTCACGCTCCCCGGGCCCTCGGCTCCCCTTCCCGGGTCTCCTGTCCCGCTCCCCGGCTCACCTGCCACGCTCCCCGCGTCCCAGTCTCTTGTGCCCGTCCTTCCTAGGCTCCCTGGCCGCCGATCCCGGCGCCCGACGGCCTCCCAGGCCCTGGCTGGCTCCCCTGCGTCCTCCTCTCAGCCTCCTTCCCTGGCTTCTGGCACCCGGGCCGCGCGCATGCGCATTAGGGCGCGCGCGCGGTCACTGACCCTTTCTTAAAGGGCCAGTGCCCATTAACAGGAAATGAGGTTAGATAGGTACGGGGTATAAAGGGGGTTCTTGTCCAAGGGGGCGGGGCCTGATCTTCGTGTTTCCTGAGCTAGGAGTCAGGTCTCCTTGTGTTTTCCTGCCATACTTACGTATCTCTCTTCTAGAGCTGATCCCGCCTCGCCATCCAGTCCTGCTGAATCCCGAGCCCCGCACGCTGTCCGTCTGCCATCTGACAGTCCGTACCATCTCGGATCCCTGCGGTGACCCGTCATCTCGCTCCAAAGGTTCCGGACCCCGCCTGACATCATCTTGGCTTCCGAACCTGAGCTACGTCACCCGGACTGCCATCTGTGACTCCGTGGTCCCAGGGACTCCTCCGCTACCTTCACTTGCACGGACTGTTCTGCTGCCCATCAGTGCTTCAGCTACCGGACTCCCTACCACCATCTTAGAGTTCGGCCCAGTGGATCCACCTCCTGGGTCTGCCCGACCGCCCGGCCCTGACAGTAGGCTGGCCGGATGTGGCCCGCGGGCCGCCCCTTGCCCAGGTATGCTCTAGGCCATAAAAAGTGATCCTACAATATATTTTTGGGGATATTATATTTAACATGTTTACTAAATGGTAACACCGATGTTTCGATCCATGATCCATGAACCATAAAGTCATGGGTTGTTCATGGGTAAACAAAACCGAACCGGACCAAAGCCGCTAAACAGCACTCACCATGACGCCTCTCGATGTCTGCTCGGATGCTGGCGAGGAGTTCACTGGACTTATAGCGCAGGTCTGCCAGTTTCTTCCTGATTTGGGTTGTGGATCGCTCCACCCCAAATCTACGGGCCAGGCCTCTGCTAATTAGCCTCAGCACAGCCTGCTTGTGAAGCATGGGATGTTCATGCTCTGCCTCACAAAAATAATCTTTTTTTATCATCATCCGAATCAGATAATGCACCTCAACAGGCCCCCAGGGAGAACTGCGCCTCCTGGCCGCCATGTTCCCGCCTCTGAGCATAACAGAACATGTACGCCGCCCAACAGACTTCAAAGGCGACGTGAGCAACGTCATCACGTCACGTTCTGAACAACGTCGCAGTAGCGATCCCGCTAGCGGTCTCGTTGTCAACGAGCCGCTCGAACCGCGTCACAGTAGCGTTCCCGTTCGTGAAACTAGCGGTCTGAATAAAGCTAGCACAGAGTCACAGTAGCGTTCCCGTTCGTGAAACTAGCGGTCTGAATAAAGCTAGCACAGAGTCACAGTAGCGTTCCCGTCTGCGATCCCGGCTGTAACCGAGTCAGACAGCAAAAGGCATAGATAGCACTTAAATCTTTGATTTATGTTTGTGTATTGGATTTTTGTGTTATGGAATTATGGAATGGAAAGTTATGGAATATTCTTGTACATAGGGGCAGTCTTATAGTAGTTAAATTCTTGTACATAGGGGCAGTATTATAGTAGTTATATTCTTGTACATAGGGGCAGTATTATAGTAGTTATATTCTTGTGCATAGGGGCAGTATTATAGTAGTTTTATTCTTGGACATCGGGGCAGGTGGGACACCACCGCTGCTGTTGTGGGGCACCCAGGGGAGAGGTAGTGGCAGCTGGATGTTAACCCCTCCGCGGGTAGGGATGGTTGTCCCGGGGCCCAATGTCTTTTTGCTGGGTATAGCAATGGCATAAAGTGTTAGTGGTATCATTTTGATTTACAAATCTATTATGGGAAGGAGAATAGAGCGGACATGGGATTATACTCGATGGGGTATCGGTACAGAGGACCTAAATGGTTGTTGGTACAAATGACAGTCAATGTAATAAAAGTCATCAACCATAATAGTATATATAACATTTTATTGAACAAATGCAAACATTATAAAATTCAGAAAGATTAAAATAAAACGGACAACAAAAATATATTATTAAAAAAACAGTATAGACAGCAAAATGCTCAGTAGGCCTCTATAACATCTGTTGCTGCCAACTTACAGCACCAGGACCGTTAAAATATTGGCAGTAGTTTTCTCGGCAGGCCTTCGCATCATTCTTGTTTCTGCCATGTATGACCGGTTGAAGGCCTGCGATTGCGGGAGCGTTAGCACGCCACTCACCAAGAACCACTTCCCCATTTGTTGGTTCCACAGAGTCCACGAAACCAGGCGGACTGTACGCATTTACATCTTGACGACGAAGGAAGTTCTGCAGTGTGCAACAGGCCAAAACAACAGAGTCTATTGATTGTAGCTTTAGGTTAATCGGAGTGTGGAAAAGTCTGAAGCGGTTGGCCATGATCCCGAAGGCATTTTCTACTACCCGACGTGCCCTTGACAAGCGGTAATTGAAAATGCGTCTTTCCTGCGTAAGAGCGTTTTGTGGAAACGGTTTCAGAAGATTGGCATGAAGCGGGAAGGCTTCATCGCCGACAAAAACAAAATTAAGGTTTCCTGTGGTCTCAGAGTTGGGTGGCAAGTGCAGGGCACCGTTCTGCAAATGCTCACCAAATGCTGTGTGCTCCAAAACACCACCATCAGAAACCCTGCCGTTCATGCCAACATCGACATTTATGAATTCATAGTTTGCATTAACAAGGGCCATCATTATGAGGCTGAAATAGCCCTTGTAATTGTAGAAATAGGATCCGCTGTTCCGTGGTTGCGTGATGCGCACATGTTTTCCATCCAAAGCCCCACCACAGTTTGGGAACTGCCAGAGCTGCTCAAAATCCTTGGCAATTTTTTTCCATGCCTCCACTGTTTTAGGAAACTGATTATCGCTGCGTAGACTGCGAACAATTGCATTTCATGTCTCAGGAATTATTACGCTGAGCAGGGACCTTGAAACAGCAGCAGAAAAATGCAAGTCTTGGAGGGAGCGTCCGGTGGCCAGGAATCGCAGTGTGACTGCCAATCTTTCATCTGTGGGGACGGCAGCACGCATCTTTGTATCCTTCCGTTGAATGAGTGGCGTAACTCTTTCCAGTAACAGTTTGAAGGATTCCTCTGACATCCGCAGATAGTTGCGGAAATCATGAGGATCCTTCTCCTGCAGCACTCTTATAAGTTGCATGTGTGAGAATTTGGACCTCCTCTGCAGCCACTCTCTGGTCCACATGCGACGCTTTCGCTTTGAACGCCTCTCTAGCATCCGTGCCTCATCTTGTCGCCGAGTTTCCTCCACCAGCATTGCAGCAACTACAACAGCACACTGCGTATCATCCATGATGTGCAAACTGCAAAAATAAAACGAAATAAGAGAATTTTCAACAATATGTATGTATATTCCTATATACCGGAATATAAAAGCTAAAATACTTCCAGCTATGTAAATAAATTAATATAACAACTATAAAACTGCCCACTATATACAAGAATCTAAGTACTATAATACTGCCCCCTATATACAAGAATATAAGTACTATAATACTGCCCCCTATATGCAACAATATAACAACTATAATACTGCCCCCTATATCCAAGAATATAACTACTATAATACTGACCCCTATATACAACAATATAACAACTATAAAACTGCCCACTATATACAAGAATCTAAGTACTATAATACCGCCCCCTATATACAAGAATATAAGTACTATAATACTGCCCCCTATATGTAACAATATAACAACTATAATACTGCCCCCTATATCCAAGAATATAACTACTATAATACTGACCCAGAATACAACTATAATATTGCCCACTATATCCAAGAATATAACTACTGCTCCCTGTGTATAAGAATATAAATATTATAATATTGGTTCCCTAAGTACAAGAATTCAAGTAGTACAATACTGTTCCCGTATACAAAAGTACTATCCTATATACAACAATTTCAAAGCATACCTACCTTTTCAATCACAAGGTCTGATAAGAGGTCTGATGAAAGATCCAGAAAACACGACACACTAGCGACGCCAGACAGAGAATGTACTTCGTAGAACAAAAAATGGATGTAATCACAGTGACGCCTTCGGCAAGGTACCCAATCGGAACGCTGTTGTAACCACCAATCGGAGTCGTTGGGGCGTTGCAAAATAGACCGCAAAAACACGCCCTTATCCTGCCTTCAGTCCTACGTCACTGTTTTCAGCGTCGTAGCGATGGTCGCTGCTGTGGTGTCAAACACAAGGATGCAGCGCTTATCAGCATGGCGCAGCAGGATAACAGCGATCAAAAAATGACCTGGAACATTCAGGAGCGAGCAGCGATTTCGCAGCAGGGGTCTGATCGTTGTTATGTGTCACACACAGCGACGTCGCTGTTGAGGTCGCTGCAACGTCACAGAATATGGTGACGTTGCAGCGACGTCGTTGTCGTCGTCGTTATGTGTGACACCAGCTTTACATCTTTTAACATGACTGCTATGCGCCACGCTCTGATGTCTCTGCACGGCCTCAGATGGGTGGGGTGGACATTTGACCACGCCGCATATGAAACCACAAGAGGATGCCGGGGCAGCGCAGGAAGGTGAGTAGAATCTTTTTGTTCTTCCCTCTGTGAATAGATAGGGTAGTTTAGGGGCCTGGGATGGAGGAACATAGGGGCCCAAGATGGGGGAACATAGGGGTCTTTGATGGGAATCATTATTAAATAAAGGGGGCCAGGATGAGAGACATTATTAAATAAAGGCGGCCAGGATTAGGGACATTATTAATAAAGGGGGCTAGGATGGAAAACATTATTAAATAAAGGGGGCTAGGATGGGAGACATTATTAAATGAAGGCTGCCAGGATGGGGGAAATAATTACTATATGGGGCCAGAACAAGGAACATACATTATTGGTTTATGGTGGCAAATGGTGGACATAATTACTATATGGGCAAATTAGGGACATTATTACTGCTGTAATATCATTTAATTTTGAGGGTACTATCTGCCATGGGGGAACAAAAGTCTGACATAGTGTAGAAATTGGGGAAAAAGTGTGGAGTGTGCTCCGGGAGTGATCAGCTATAGGTGACTGTTATTTTCTACAGAGTTGAGTCACGGCAGGAAGAAGTGATGGCGGTCAGAACCAGATGAAGACGAAAAGCGAAGATGAATAATAATTTCAACTAGATACGTCACTGATAAGTCAGTGTATTACATTTACACACTCTATACACTGTATACAGAGCTCCTGTGTATAATGTCGCTAGTGATCACTGTATTACCTATACACTGTTTACAGAGCTCCTGTGTATAATGTCGCTGGTGATCGCTGTATTACCTATACACTGTATACCGAGCTCCTGTGTATAATACTGCTTTTGATCACTGTATTACCTGTACACTGACACTATATACAGCGCTCCTGTGCGTAATGGCACTTATGCCAATATTATTGTTATTAGTATTATTAGTATTGTGGTTTTATTCATGATTATTATTGTAGTTTTTGGTTACCATGTTATCTGGTAATGGGGTGTTGGCATTTGACCCTTGTATGTGGTTTTATTCGATCACCATGTGGTGTTAATATGTGATCTGGTCACAGTATGGTGGTATTTCTCTGTTGTATGTGGTATTATTTGGTCACTGCGGTCTGGTCACTGTGTGGCGGTATTTCTCCCTTGTATGTGATTGGTTGCATTTGGTCACTGTGGTGGTAATATGTGGTCTGGTCATATTGTTGCAGCATTTATCCCTTGTATGTGGTATTATTCGGTCACTATGTGGTCTGGTTAGGGTGTGGCAGTATTTCTCCCTTGTATGTGGTATTATTGGTGTTAGTGTGGCGCCCTGGACAAGCCAGGGGCCACAGAGAACAACACCAACACACCCCACACTCCCAGCAGGCACACCGAGGTCAGACACAAAACCCTTGTTGCCTTCCTCCAGGGGCTGATGTTCACACCAGGGGGTGGGCCAGGCGGTTGGTCCCGCACACTGAGGAGTTCACAGTCCTGGAGGCGGGAAAACAGACAGATTAGTTTTGGAGGTGAAAGTGAGAGGAAGAAGAGTGGTAGTGGAGCAACTAACTGACAGCGTCCGGGTGTGTGGCCCGGGCGGTACAGCAAGGTTGGCAGACGGTGGTGACCGTCTGCAGGAGTGGCCGATTGGAGTCTACCGTAAGGACCGTGGACGGGCGGTGGCCCGGCGTTACTGGACCGGTACGCAAAGAGAAGCCAGCACCATCTGGCAGGGGCTTACGGACCCCGGCAAGGCTAGGAGTCGCCGTGAATTTGCCGAATTCGTTAGTGAAGGGAACCTCCTGGGTTTCCCAACAGCCAAGTCGCAACAGAAGGCAACAGTCCAACCAAGTGAGGGAGACACCGCCACCGCCAAGGCAACCGTTTCCCAGGGCCAGAGCCTGCGGGCAAAAGGGACTCCTCCAGCCCATATCCAAGCTGGGGAGCGGGTTACCGGTGGGAACCCATTGGAACCATCTACCGTACATAGGTGCAGGGATAGGCAGTCACCATCAACCTGCCGGGAGAAACAACACCGCAGCCGTCTGTGGGACCCGTCCATCCAGCCGTGTGTTTTACCGAGAACTGTGTCCTCATCATTGGCTGAGTGAGTACCACCGTGCCGTGTGGCACAGCGCTGCCCCCGCGACCCTGCACCTCGCCAGGCCCCGCAACCCGCCTGCCATCCATCCCTACCCCATCACCGGGCCCCGGGACAACCAACCCCCTACCCACGGAGGGGAGAACTAACAACCAAGCTGCTCCCTGTCACCGCTCCCGGGATCCCCGTCCAGAGCAGCGGTGGTGTCACCAATATCACCACAACCGTGGGTGGCATCACGGACAATAATCAAAACCCCCACAATCAAAATCCCCTTTTCACTCACGGGCGAGGAGCGCCGCTCGAGTTCCCGGGATCCGGCCCACCGCTCGAGCGACCACCGAGCAGCAGCGGCAGCCGCAGCAGCGGCCGGACCCGAGCAGTGGGAGAGCGCAGCGTCCCCTCCTCCGCCCGCGACATTAGTATAGTGGTTTGTGTTGTGTATGTATGTCACTCAGGGAAGGGGGTACTCGGTCAGGGATGTCACTTCTGTGGCCATTGCCCAGCTCTGTGACCTGGGCCCCTTTTGTAAGGAGGGATATTTACAGGGGAAATAAGAGTTATTGTCATGTGACGCCACCTGCGGGTTGCAGTTAAGGATGGATAACCGCTGCTGCTGGATGTGGGTACTCGCAGGGCTGGTGGTGATTGCAGCAATGGTGTTAGGCCCTCTGCAGGTAGGGCCGGGCCTGGGAGATGTAACGGGGGTAATATCGGAGACCACACTGGGTTGTCTTTAACAGTCTCTACTTACTTGGACCCAGGGATCAGGTCCCAGGAGTATCAGTGCCAATGTAGTGACTCAGGTTGCTCTGTCCCCGGCACTCTGTTGGTTTGGTCCCCATAGGGTGGAGCGTTTGGGGCCCGACTGTCCCTTTTTGGGTACACTCTCCTTCTCTGTATGGCGGGCAGTGCGGACCCTGTGGGGAGGTAAGTGTCCAAACCCCGATCCTAGTTTACTGCTGATGCCCCCGGATTATTTGGTTCAGTGAAGTCTGTGAAAGTGTCCTCACCGGGCAGGTATTTACCAAGCCATTTGAAACTGGCGCCTGCTTTAGGGCCCTGTGTCCCGTTCATGCTCCGGTCCCAGCGGTATCTCCGGTACCTATCCTGACGACCTCTCTTCTGTTTCCCCGAATCACCGTTACACGGACTCAGGTTACGCACGTCCGCACACCTCTTCTGTGTGTTACCCTCTCCTAACTACAGACTGACTGCTGACCCCTCCTACCAGGCTGGCTATACCCAGGGATTCGTTCCCATGGCGACCATCCCCATAACATGGTTAACCCTCTATGCCCAGTGTGGAGTGGAGAACTAGAATTTTGGTTGTTTTTTTGGTGGTATCGGCACAGGTACTTCAGATCCCAGGTGGTAGGGTACTGCATCCCCAAGAGGATGCAGTTCCCTGTAGTGCCCTGAGTGTCTCAAGGGCACTACATTCCCCCTTAGTTAAACACAGCACGTCCTTGGGCTGTAAGCAAGATAGAGTTTTATTGTAACCGGAAAGAAAAAGGTAAAGGTTTAAGCAATACTTAGCAATCTTCCCACACAGGGGAGGCAATTCTCTTAAACGTTGCAAACATTGAGCATCCCCCCATCAACCCACCACCCAAAAAGGTCCTGTTTCTCCAAAACCCTTTGAGGAGGCAGGTCACCGGTCCTTTTGGTGACCAGGTCTGGACCTTCTCTATCCCAGACCTTTCCTCCAACCTTCTTCTTCTTGGTAGTGGCATCAATGTCCTGATGGTGATAAGGGATTACTCTGGAAGGCACGTGTGGTGCAACTATTTACAATACACAAGTTTGTGTTGGCTGCTGCCAGTCCTGTAGCCATGGTCCATGTTTAAAAAACTTACAGAGAATCAGTTTAATTTTCAAGGAATTATCACATTTTTTTCCAAAACATTTTTCAAGTGATTATGGAGATTTTTCAGATTATGTAATAACACAAACATAAAACAACAACAACTGCTGGGGTAGCTTGGTTCCGCTACCACCATTCAATGAAGGGGCCACTTGGATCATCTGGCCTCTTAGGATCAGCACTCAAGGTCTCGGTGCACTGGGTGCACGCAACTCCACTGCCTCCCCGTGGCAGCTGGGATGCCGGTACTGTCGCAGGTACGGAGGCTGGGAAGGGAACCGCAGCAGGTTGGCATACAGGCTCTTCTGGCTTTGGTGCGTCGCTGTTGGACACCGTATATCGCGTTAGCACAATGCGAACGAGCTCGCCCCCTGCAGGCGGTACCCATTCTGACTTCAGAATCAGACCGGCCATTCCCTTTACAGTGGCTGGGGATAGTCATCAGCACTGGCAGCAGCTTTATCTGCAGCTCCCGATGATGTTGGAGCCTGGTCTGCTGCCATTGGATCAGGAACTGATGCTTGCTCCTTCTCCAGTGGGGAAGGTGATGCGACCACGTCTGGTCTCACTGGCTCTGGTGAGGATGCTGCCTGGTCGAAGATGGATCCTGGGGTCTGGGATGGTGCAGCTTCACCAAGCGGTACTCTACTCTCTCAGGCCCTCATGGCTGCCACCACCTTCATAATCTTCGCCTTCCACTACTCAATTCGCCGCAAGTTCTCCGCCCGCATAGTCCAGTAAAGCCGCTGGACCTCCGCCTCCAGTCTTACCACAGTCCAAGGCATGGCTCCACAACCAGATCGCCTGCGCTCGCGGACTGGAGGGGCAGACATCTTGCAATTTACAGGTTTGCTAACTCTCGTCGTCTCCCTGCGCCTTCATCTTGCCAGTCCCACTTGGTCATTTTTCACCACTCTCGCGGGGACTTGGGCACTCTGGGAGCTTCCGGGTCCGGTTACTGCCGACTTCCGTCCGCGCTCTCAGGGCTCGTGGGCGGGGCTTCTATTCACACGCTTTTGCAGTTTCGCGCTCTGTTGGGCACAGTGATGGCACAGCCAATTTTTCAGCATTAAAGATGGCGACAATCTTTACACAAAAAGTCCATTAAGTACAGTTCTTTAGGCACACGTCACCCGTGTTAGCAGACCTTGTCCGTATCCTGTTATTGATGCCAGAAAAAGGGGGGTTGTGTCACCCAGGGAAGGAGGTACTCAGTCCCGGGCAGAGTATTCAGTCAGGGAGGTCCCTTCTGGGGCCATTGCCCAGTTCTGTGCCCTGGGCCCCTTTTGTAAGAAGGGATATTTACAGGGGAAATTGGAGTTATTGTCATGTGACGCCACCTGCGGGTGGCGTTAAGGATGGAGAACCGCCACTGCTGAATGTGGGTAGTCCCAGGGCTGGTGGTGATTACAGCAATGGTATTAGACTTTCCGCAGGTAGGGCCGTGCCTGGGAGATGTAACGGGGGTAATAACGGAGACAACAGCATGTTGTCTTTAACAGTCTCTACTCACTTGGATCCAGGGATCGCTGGTTCAGGTCCCAGGAGTATCAGTGCCAATGTAGTGACCCAGGTTGCTCTGTCCCCGGCACTCTCTGTTGGTTGGGTCCCCATAGCATGGAGCGTTTAGGGCCCGACTGTCCCTTTTGGGGTACAGTCTCCTTCTCTGTACGGCAGGCAGTGCAGACCCTGTGGGGAGGTAAGTGTCCGAACCCCAATTCTAGTTTACTGCTGATGCCCCCGGATTATTTGGTTCAGTGAAGTCCGTGAAGGTGTCCTCACTGGACAGGTATTTACCAAGCCGTTTGAAACTGGCGCCTGATCTAGGGCCCTGTGCCCCGTTCATGCTCCGGTCCCAGCTGTATCTCCGGTACTCATCCTGGCGACCTCTCTCCTGTGCTCCCGGATCACCGTTACACGGACCCAGCTCAGGCATGTCCGCACATCTCTTCTGTGTGCTACCCTCTCCTAACTACCGTCTGGCTGCTGACCCCTCCCACCAGGCTGGCTATACCCAGGGATTCGTTCCCATGGCGACCATCCCCTTACATAGTTAACCCTCTATGCCCAGTGTGGAGTGGAGAACTAGGATTTTGGTTGTGTTTTGGTGGTATCAGCACTGTTACTCCAGGTCCCAGGGGGTAGGTTCTGCATCCCCAAGAGGATGCAGTTCCATGTAGTGCCCTGGGTGTCTACATTTGGAAATCACTTTTTCTCTCTAATATGAATATGGGGAAGATTATTTATTTCCAATAGAGATTAAATACTTGAACAATTAACTTGCACTTACAGAGGTTCTCCTCTGAAAACAGGTAATCACCTTTTCTAAGGCCACGTGCACACGTTCAGTATTTGGTCAGTATTTTACATCAGTGTTTGTAGCCAAAACCAGGAGTGGAAAAATCAGAGGAAAAGTATAATAGAAACAAGAGCATCACTTCTGCATTTTTCACCCACTACTGGTTTCAGCTACAAATATTGATGTAAGGATATGTGATAATTTATTCACTAGTGGGGGACTGATTATTGGGATCTGCACCGATTGGTGAAATGTGCAACTTTTATCTCCATTACACTGGAGCTGATGTCTGACTCGACCCCTGATCCATTCATTCCCTCAGTGACTGCCGCGTGCTGTACTTGGCTTTTTCTGACCGCCCCAAAAAGGTGAATGGAATTGCATTGTATAATGGGTATATAAGTGCCCTGTCAGGAAGAAAAGTTCCCCATTCTTCCAATCGGTGCGGTTTCCACCGGCCGGATTCTACTGATCAATAAGTTATCACCTACCTAACCTGTGGATCGGTGATAACTTTTTTCACCAAAGAACCCCTTTACTGCAAACAACTGTAATTATACATCATAGTTATGATGCACAGGAGATGTGCAGCAGCCGCTTGTGTTTTACAGTCAATGATCCACTATAACGGGGTTGGGGATAACGATTAACAGGTATTTGCATATAGCTGTAAGGTGGGCCCCTGGAGTCAATTCCCCTGGTGGACCTCAGACACACCAGTCCGACCCTGGTCATACCTATATAATAGTAAATGGTGCAGAATTATGTCCCCAATTAAAACAATGGTAATATGACCAATCCTATTAATTAATTCTGCTGCCTGTAATAGATCACAGAATACAGCGGATGTATGAGGCAATGTGTACACATTTTGTAATTAAACTCTTTTGCAAAAATTATTTTTAACCCAAATTAAATGTAAGAAAAATAATTGTTCCCAAAGGTTCCCTTTAAAGAGGGTTAAAATTGGCGAGGTTTTGTTCTTATTTGATTCCCACGGAGTATTCCATGTTTTTTTAAATCTGCCACACGGCTCTAATATATGGACTTTTTTAATTTAGTTATCATTTTTATGGTCCTTACCAAGGGCGGTGTTGCTCAAAAGGGTAATATACTGCAGCCTAAATATACGCCACTAAAGAATCCTGTTAGCTGTGCCATCTTGGTAAAAAAAATATATAGAACAGCAAAAAATAAAAAAGAACATACAGTGCCTACAAGTAGTATTCAACCCCCTGCAGATTTAGCAGGTTTACACATTCGGAATTAACTTGGCATTGTGACATTTGGACTGTAGATCAGCCTGGAAGTGTGAAATGCACTGCAGCAAAAAAGAATGATATTTCTTTTTTTATTTTTTTTTTAAATTGCGAAAAGTTTATTCAGAGGGTCATATATTATTCAACCCCTCAAACCACAAGAATTCTGTTTGGTTCCCCTAAAGCATTAAGAAGTATTTCAGGCACAAAGAACAATGAGCTTCACATGTTTGGATTAATTATCTCTTTTTCCAGCCTTTTCTGACTAATTAAGACCCTCCCCAAACTTGTGAACAGCACTCATACTTGGTCAACATGGGAAAGACAAAGGAGCATTCCAAGGCCATCAGAGACAAGATCGTGGAGGGTCACAAGGCTGGCAAGGGGTACAAAACCCTTTCCAAGGAGTTGGGCCTACCTGTCTCCACTGTTGGGAGCATCATCCGGAAGTGGAAGGCTTATGGAACTACTGTTAGCCTTCCACGGCCTGGACAGCCTTTGAAAGTTTCCACCCGTGCCGAGGCCAGGCTTGTCCGAAGAGTCAAGGCTAACCCAAGGACAACAAGGAAGGAGCTCCGGGAAGATCTCATGGCAGTGGGGACATTGGTTTCAGTCAATACCATAAGTAACGTACTCCACCGCAATGGTCTCCGTTCCAGACGAGCCCGTAAGGTACCTTTGCTTTCAAAGCGTCATGTCAAGGCTCGTCTACAGTTTGCTCATGATCACTTGGAGGACTCTGAGACAGACTGGTTCAAGGTTCCCTGGTCTGATGAGACCAAGATCGAGATCTTTGGTGCCAACCACACACGTGACGTTTGGAGACTGGATGGCACTGCATACGACCCCAAGAATACCATCCCTACAGTCAAGCATGGTGGTGGCAGCATCATGCTGTGGGGCTGTTTCTCAGCCAAGGGGCCTGGCCATCTGGTCCGCATCCATGGGAAGATGGATAGCACGGCCTACCTGGAGATTTTGGCCAAGAACCTCCGCTCCTCCATCAAGGATCTTAAGATGGGTCGTCATTTCATCTTCCACAAGACAACGACCCAAAGCACACTGCCAAGAAAACCAAGGCCTGGTTCAAGAGGGAAAAAATCAAGGTGTTGCAGTGGCCTAGTCAGTCTCCTGACCTTAACCCAATTGAAAACTTGTAGAAGGAGCTCAAGATTAAAGTCCACATGAGACACCCAAAGAACCTAGATAACTTGGACAAGATCTGCATGGAGGAGTGGGCCAAGATAACTCCAGAGACCTGTGCCGGCCTGATCAGGTCTTAGACGATAATTAGCTGTAATTGCAAACAAGGGTTATTCCACAAAATATTAAACCTAGGAGTTGAATAATAATTGACCCACACTTTTATGTTGAAAATTAGTGTTGAGCGAGTATGCTTGTCACTCGCTCGAGTATCACTGTACTCGGGCTACTCGGCGGGGACCGAGTAATCTCGCGATACTCGTGCTGTACTCGTGGTCTTCATCCCTGCATGTTGGCGCTCTTTTGAGAGCCAGCCCTCATGCAGGGATTGGCTGGCAGACCACTGCAATGCCACAGCCTGTTAGTTGTGGAATTGCAGTGATTGGCCGGCCTGCACAGCATGACTTAGCCTTTATACCGGCGGGCGCGCTGTGCTCTGCACACAGCCATCCAGACAGTCAGTGCAGGGAGAGTGTTGCTGCTTCAGGGAAAGGTTTGCGGCCCTTTATAGTTATTTCCATAGCAGGGCTGCAAACAGTGTGACCAGAAGTCCTTCTCAGGACTATTGTAGTTGTATACAGGCAGGCAGGGTATAGCCAGGTCGGAGTACAGAAGCAGAGTCCTTCTCAGGACTATTGTTGCTGTATATAGGCACTGCAGGCAGGGTATAGCCAGGTCGGAATACAGGCTAGTGACCAGAAGAGTCCTTCTCAGGACTATTGTAGCTGTATACAGGCAGGCAGGCAGGGTATATAGCCATTCCTAGTGGTGACCGTATACCAGCCTTCATCACCATATCTGGGGCTGGTGTACACAGCCTAAAACAGTCCTGATAGTGTCAAACTTCTCAGTAATTGTCGCTCCTAAAAACCTGTTAGGTTCTTAGTGCGTCCGTGCTTGCATTTAAAAACCGCACGTGTGTGCCTGTCAGTGGCAGCGTACAGGTGCACTTGTGTGCGTTTTGCACAAACTTGGATATAACGCACAAGTCTAGTGAACACACGTCAGCACAGCATTGCAAAATGCGTAAGGGCGTTGGGAACGAACAAGGAAGTGGACGTGATGGTGGTGCAGGCAGAGGCCAAGGTCGTGGGCAAGCTCTAATTTCGCCACAACAAAGGGCCACATCTACTCGCTCGCACGTCCTGTCCCAAATTCTTGGGGACCGCAGCAGTACACCGCTCTTGAACCAAGACCAGTGTCAACAGGTTGTTAGTTGGATAGCGGATAATGCTTCCAGTCAGATTGGCACCACCACAAACACTCTGTCTTCCACACGGTCAAGTGTCAGTAGCCGTGATACTGCACCGCACATTTCAGAACCTGATCCTCCTTCCTACCACAAGGCTGAGTACACGTCCACGGACATTACTGATCCCACACTTGGAAACTCGGAAGAGCTGTTCACGTTTCCATTCGCACATTCTGGCCTCTCGCCAGCTCCTGTTGAAGTGGGTCATGAGGAGATCGTATGTACAGATGCCCAAATATTTCAGCAGCCACGTTCTCACGAAGTTGGCAATGTGTCTCAACAAGGGGTGGACGATGATGAGACACAATTGTCAGGAAGTCAGGAGGAGGAGCAGGGTGCGGAAGAGGAAGACGACGTGGTGGATGATCCAGTAACTGACCCAACCTGGCAGGAGGATATGCAGAGCGAGGACAGCAGTGCACAGGGGGAGGGAGGCGTAGCATCCCAACAGGCAGTAAGAAGCAGGGTGGTGGCCCCAGGCAGAAGTCAGGCAACCGTTCCCCGGAACAACAACACGACACAAGGTGCCTGTACAAATGTTAGGTCTTCCCGAGTCTGGCAGTTTTTTAAGTTGGCTCCAGATGATTCTAAAAAGGCCATTTGCAACACCTGCCGTGCAAGCATCAGCAGGGTTACCAAAACGAGCAGCCTGACCACCACCAGCATGATCAGGCACATGTCAGCCAAGCACCCGACTTTGTGGGAGGTACAACAGAGTCGAGGAGCAGTGCTTGCTGATGTCACTGCTACGTCTTCGCTTGTTGTGCATGCGAGCCAATCCCCTGTCCATGCTGCCTGCGAACAAGCCTCCTCCGGCCCTGCACCTGCAGTTGCCTACGCAGAAATAACACCATCATCAAGCACGTCCTTGTCCCAGCGTAGCGTTCAGTTATCCATTCAGCAAACCTTTGAACGCAGGCGCAAATACACTGCCAACGAACCACATGCCACAGTTCTAAATGCTAACATTTCGCGACTGCTTGCGCTGGAAATATTGCCTTTTAGGCTGGTGGAGACAGAAGCATTCCGCGACCTGATGGCGGCAGCTGTCCCACGTTACTCGGTCCCCAGCCGCCACTCTTTCTCCCGGTGTGCCGTCCCCGCATTGCATAATCACGTGTCCCAAAACATCACACGTGCCCTGAACAACGCTGTTTCAGCCAAAGTCCACCTAACCACAGACACGTGGACAAGTGCTTGTGGGCAAGGCCGCTACATCTCGTTGACGGCACACTGGGTTAATATTGTGGAAGCTGGGACCCAGTCTGAGCAAGGGACGGAACACGTCCTTCCCACACCAAGGTTTGCAGGCCCTACCTCAGTCAGGGTTTCACCCACACTCTACAGCTCCGGAATGTCATGCTCCTCAGCCTCATCCTCCTCCTGCGCATCCTCATCCACTTTACCCTCCACACCAGTCCCAAGCTGGAAGCACTGCAGCACTGCCTCGGCGAAGCGGCAACAGGCTGTGCTGAAGCTAATCTGCATAGGTGACAAACCCCACAATGCAGAAGAGGTGTGGACAGTTCTGAAACAGCAGGCAGATCACTGGCTCACACCTCTGAACCTAAAGCCAGGAAAGGTCGTGTGTGACAATGGCCGGAACCTGGTGGCGGCTTTGAGGCGAGGCCAGCTGACACATGTTCCATGCGTGGCCCATGTGCTCAACTTCGTGGTTCAGCGGTTTCTAAAGTCATACCCAGAGCTGTCTGATCTGCTGGTAAAAGTTCGCCGCCTGTCTGCACATTTTCGAAAGTCACCTACTGCTTCAGCCGGCCTTGCCGGCTTTCAGCGCCGTTTGCATCTTCCGGCTCACAGACTGGTGTGTGATGTCCCCACGCGTTGGAATTCAACTCTGCACATGTTGGTCAGGATATGTGAGCAGAAGAGGGCAGTTGTTGAGTACCTGCATCACCTAAGCCGTCGAGAAATGGGCCAAACTCCACACATAACACCTGAGGAGTGGAGATGGATGTCCGACCTATGTACCATCCTCCAAAACTATGAGGACTCCACCAAGATGGTGAGTGGGGATGACGCCATTATTAGCGTCACCATACCGCTTCTCTGCCTTCTAAAATGGTCTCTGCTCAAAAACAAACATGATGCATTGCAGGCGGAGCGCGATGAGTTGGAGCAAGAAACAGTAGTGGGTGTGGGTGATAACACACAGCCGAGCCTCGTCTCATCACAACGTGCAGTGGAGAACTATGACGAGGAGGAGGATGAAGACATGGAGCAACTCTCCGGCCAAATTGAGGATATGACATGCAAACCAGTCATATCCTCGGTTCAGCGTGGCTGGCCAGAGGACAGGGTAGATGAGGAGGAGGAGGAGGACAGCATGTTCAGTCATCTTGTTGGTCAGGATACTGAAGTACTGGCTGTTAAGAGTCTGTCGCACATGGCTGACTTTATGGTAAGCTGCCTGTCTCGTGACCCTCGCGTTAAGAACATCTTGGCCGACAATCATAACTGGTTGGTAACACTGTTAGACCCACGCTACAAGGAGAACTTTATGTCTCTTATTCCCGAGGCGGAGAGGTCAGCCAAAATGCAGCAGTTCCGGAAGGCCATAGTCACGGAAGTAGGCAAAGCATTCCCCTCACAAAACGCTAGCGGCATAGGTCAGGAATCAGTGGACAAACAAGGCATACAGCCGAGAGGGGCACAAGTCCAATCCGCCAGAGGTAGGGGAACAGTCTTTAATATGTGGGACAGTTTTCTCAGCCCCTCACGTACCACAGCCCCTGAGGTGCGGGGTAATGCCACAAGAAATCCTAAGTTTGCCCAGATGCTCAAGGAGTACCTTGCAGATCGAACAACTGTACTCCGACATTCCTCTGTGCCTTACAATTATTGGGTATCCAAGCTGGACACGTGGCATGAATTGGCTCTCTACGCCTTGGAAGTCCTGGCCTGCCCTGCCGCTAGCGTTTTGTCAGAGCGTGTTTTTAGTGCCGCAGGTGGAATCATTACAGATAAACGAACCCGCCTGTCAACTGAAAATGTTGACAGGCTGACTCTGATCAAGATGAACAAGGGTTGGATTGGGCCAGACTTCACCACACCACCAGCAAATGAGAGCGGAATTTAACGTTTGTAACGGGAATTTGCCATGTACCTACACTCACCCATGGGTACACACTTCTAGACTTTGGATAATCGCTGGACTGCTCCTCCTTCTCGTCATGCGCCACCATGATGACCGTTACAATAGTTAGGCCGTTGTTTCAGGTATACCCCCAGTGGTAAATTGTTTCGCCCATTCTTTCAGAATGGACATTACAACGACAGGAGACCCGCTCCTTTGCAATGGGAACAATGTTTTGAGGCCCTCATGCACGTCTCTATCCAGGGACAATGTGGAGCCTCCCAATTTTTGGCTGCCCTGCCAAAGGGCTATACTACAAAAGACCCACTTCCTTACAATGGGCACTTCTGGTTTACAGGCCATCATGCACGTCTCTATCCAGGGACAATGTGGAGCCTCCCAATTTTTGCCTGCCCTGCCAAAGGGCTATACTACAATAGACCCACTTCCTTACAATGGGCACTTCTGGTTTATAGGCCATCATACACGTCTCTATCCAGGGACAATGTGGAGCCTCCCAATTTTTGCCTGCCCTGCCAAAGGGCTATACTACAATAGACCCACTTTCTTACAATGGGCACTTCAGGTTTACAGGCCCTCATGCACGTCTCTATCCAGGGACAACGTGGAGCCTCCCAATTTTTGGCTGCCCTGCCAAAGGGCTATACTACAATAGACCCACTTTCTTACAATGGGCACTTCAGGTTTACAGGCCCTCATGCACGTCTCTATCCAGGGACAATGTGGAGCCTCCCAATTTTTGGCTGCCCTGCCAAAGGGCTATACTACAAAAGACCCACTTCCTTACAATGGGCACTTCTGGTTTACAGGCCATCATGCACGTCTCTATCCAGGGACAATGTGGAGCCTCCCAATTTTTGCCTGCCCTGCCAAAGGGCTATACTACAATAGACCCACTTCCTTACAATGGGCACTTCTGGTTTATAGGCCATCATACACGTCTCTATCCAGGGACAATGTGGAGCCTCCCAATTTTTGCCTGCCCTGCCAAAGGGCTATACTACAATAGACCCACTTTCTTACAATGGGCACTTCAGGTTTACAGGCCCTCATGCACGTCTCTATCCAGGGACAACGTGGAGCCTCCCAATTTTTGGCTGCCCTGCCAAAGGGCTATACTACAATAGACCCACTTTCTTACAATGGGCACTTCAGGTTTACAGGCCCTCATGCACGTCTCTATCCAGGGACAATGTGGAGCCTCCCAATTTTTGGCTGCCCTGCCAAAGGGCTATACTACAAAAGACCCACTTCCTTACAATGGGCACTTCTGGTTTACAGGCCATCATGCACGTCTCTATCCAGGGACAATGTGGAGCCTCCCAATTTTTGGCTGCCCTGCCTAAGGGCTATACTACAATAGACCCACTTTCTTACAATGGGCACTTCAGGTTTACAGGCCCTCATGCACGTCTCTACCCAGGGACAATGTGGAGCCTCCCAATTTTTGGCTGCCCTGCCTAAGGGCTATACTACAATAGACCCACTTTCTTACAATGTGCACTTCAGGTTTACAGGCCCTCATGCACGTCTCTACCCAGGGACAATGTGGAGCCTCCCAATTTTTGGCTGCCCTGCCTAAGGGCTATACTACAATAGACCCACTTTCTTACAATGGGCACTTCAGGCTTACAGGCCCTCATGCACGTCTCTATCCAGGGACAATGTGGAGCCTCCCAATTTTTGGCTGCCCTGCCAAAGGGCTATACTACAAAAGACCCACTTCCTTACAATGGGCACTTCTGGTTTACAGGCCATCATGCACGTCTCTATCCAGGGACAATGTGGAGCCTCCCAATTTTTGGCTGCCCTGCCTAAGGGCTATACTACAATAGACCCACTTTCTTACAATGGGCACTTCAGGTTTACAGGCCCTCATGCACGTCTCTATCCAGGGACAATGTGGAGCCTCCCAATTTTTGGCTGCCCTGCCTAAGGGCTATACTACAATAGACCCACTTTCTTACAATGGGCACTTCAGGTTTACAGGCCCTCATGCACGTCTCTATCCAGGGACAATGTGGAGCCTCCCAATTTTTGGCTGCCCTGCCAAAGGGCTATACTACAAAAGACCCACTTTCTTACAAAGGGCACTTCAGGTTTACAGGCCCTCATGCACGTCTCTATCCAGGGACAATGTGGAGCCTCCCAATTTTTGGGTGCCCTGCCAAAGGGCTATACTACAATAGACCCACTTTCTTACAATGGGCACTTCAGGTTTACAGGCCCTCATGCACGTCTCTATCCAGGGACAATGTGGAGCCTCCCAATTTTTGGCTGCACTGCCTAAGGACTATACTACAATAGACCCATTTTCTTACAATGGGCACTTCAGGTTTACAGGCCCTCATGCACGTCTCTATCCAGGGACAACGTGGAGCCTCCCAATTTTTGGCTGCCCTGCCTAAGGGCTATACTACAATAGACCCACTTCCTTACAATGGGCACTTCAGGTATACAGGCCCTCATGCACGTCTGTATGCAGGGGCATTGGTGAACCTCACAATTTTGGACTGCCCTGGCAAAGGAAAATACTACAAAGACTCACTTCCTCAAAATGGGCACATTAGACTCAAGAGGCCTTCATGCACATCTCTTCTCAGGGACATCGGAGTGCCACACAATGTTTTCACGTAAAATCTTTCATGTAATCTCCAAAAGTAACATACACCAGCTCTATCTCACTTAACATTTCCGCCATGAAAATTCATTTTGGTGTCATTTTTGAAGGTTTTCTGGTGAGTCCGTAAAAATGGCGTAAAACGCGGACAAAATTGTTCACAGCTGTGACTTTTGAGTGATAAATGCTTCAAGGGGTCGTCCCCATGCTGTTGCCATGTCATTTGAGCACTCTTCTGAGACTTTTGTGACATTTTTAGGGTTTCTACATGCTGCCGGGGGTCATTTCATAAAAATACTCGGGTCTCCCATAGGATAACATTGGGCTCGGTGATCGGGCCGAGTACACGAGTATCTTGGGATGCTCGGCCCGAGCCTCGAGCACCCGAGCTTTTTAGTACTCGCTCATCACTGATAAATATCAAAAATAGCAACAAGAAGAGGAAAAAAAAAAAAAACTCCCCCAAAAAAGTATTATAAAATGTACTCACAGCAAAAAAGGGCAACCAGTCCAGTTAGCCCAGGCCAACATATCTAATGCACAAACAGGATGCAGACAAGCCTCTCAACATGATGGACACTTCACAGGTGCAAGGTAAATTGCACACTAGTGGCGCGCATAGGGCACTGTTCACACTTGTATGCGCATGGTGTCCAGCCAGCAACCTATTACCACGCCCTTACGATTAGATTAGGCGGGTTACTCGGACACTACTCACTGCAGCACACAAGGAACAGAAATTCCACTATGCACGGCCGTATTAAGAGGCCCGGCTGCACCCCGCATAGTCAAAGTGCAAAAAATACATATAAAATATATGTGAGGTATTAGTTTGTAAATTGGCCAATGTACGTAAGCCCACAATCCTCATCACGGATCCTCACGCTTGCGGGTCCCTACACTGATAAATATCAAAAATAGCAACAAGCCTCTTAATACGGCCGTGCATAGTGGAATGTCTGTCCCTTGCGTGCTGCAGTGAGTAGTGTCCGAGTAACCCGCCTAATCTAATAGTAAGGGCGTGATAATAGGTTGCTGGCTGGACACCATGCGCATACAAGTGTGAACAGTGCCCTATGCGCGCCACTAGTGTGCAATTTACCTTGCACCTGTGAAGTGTCCATCATGTTGAGAGGCTTGTCTGCATCCTGTTTGTGCATTAGATATGTTGGCCTGGGCTAACTGGACTGGTTGCCCTTTTTTGCTGTGAGTACTCGCTCATCACTATTAAAAATTTATTAAAATTTAACTGAGCAACATAACTTGTTGGTTTGTAAGATTTATGCATCTGTTAATAAATCCTGCTCTTGTTTGAAGTTTGCAGGCTCTAACTTATTTGCATCTTATCAAACCTGCTAAATCTGCAGGGGGTTGAATACTACTTGTAGGCACTTTAACTGTTGAACGAGTGGAGAATTTTACGGTTTCTCTTTTAAAGGCTTTTTGATATTTATGAATATTTAATGGTGATTTTATATGGAATATTTTGATTATTTATGTTCAATAATGTGTCCAGCATTTCCTGATCTTTCAAAGAAATACTAATATCCTTAATTTATTGTCATTCTCACTTTTGTTAGCTCCAGTGCATGACCCCATTTTTGGCTTTTATTTTTTTTTTTTTGGCTCAGGAGCTGAATAGAAGTGAACTTTTCAACTCGTTGATATGCAATGTGTGTTACTCTTAAACCACTGTTCAGTACTAAAATCTCTCTTTCAATCTATTCACTGTTGCTATATTCTCAAACATGTTGGTCAAAATAAGAATTACAAATAGCAAAAGTAGAAATATAGAAAGTTCAAAGGAAAATAGGCTCTACTTTTATCCATAAAAAGGGAAACTATATTGATCTGTATTAAAACAAGGTCTGTTGACACATGGGTACATAATAAGGCATGGAGGGAAACAACAGGCAATGCATTTCTGGCCTCCAGGGCTCTTAGGCCATGTTCGCACGTTGCGTTTTTTTCCGCGTTTCTGCAGCGTTTTTGGCAGCAGCGTTTTTGCGCTAAAACGCATGCGTTTTTGATTGCCAGCAAAGTCTATGGGAAAAGCAGAAATCCTGTCTGCACTTTGCTTTTTTTTTCTGCAGCGTTTAATTTGCATATTTGTGGTCAAAAACCATGCTGAAAAAGAAGCAGCATGTCAGTTGTTTTTGCCATTTCTGCAGCGTTTCCTTAACATTGGAGTCAATGAGAAATGGCAAAACGCAACCAAAATCAACTTTCCTGCTTTTTTCATGCTTTTTACCTGCTTTTTCATTGAGTTTTTGGCTTCAAAAACGCATGCTTTTCTGGCATAAAATTAAAGGGTTATAATGTTCCTTTACACACACACAAAAACCGAAAATTTAAATGATAAAAAATATTAAACTTTACCTATTTTTCTGTTAAAATGTGCATAACCGCTATTATTTCATTAAAATTGATAATGTTCCATATATTTTTATTTAAAGTTAATTTTATCCTTTTTTTCTCTTTTTTCATTCTTTTTGACTATTCCAACTTTATTTCTCAGTGTCTTGATCTACAAAACGCATCTGCAGAAACGCAGGTGAAAACGCAGGTAAAAAGCGCTGAAAACGCACTAAAAACGCGGTAAATACGCATGCGTTTTTAGCACTAAAAAATGGCCAAAAGCCATTTGGTCAAAAACCAAGGGAAGGAAAACGTGCAGAATAAACTGCAGGTACTCCGACGCAACGTGCGAACATAGCCTTAATCTCAACCTGAATGTTCATTAAAACATGCAAATATATAGTATATACAATTCACCACCCATTAATTAACAAACACATCTATATATAAAAACAACCACAAATATGAATGAAACAAATTTAGCACTATATTAAACTGTAATAGAATATTAGTAGTGAAACATTTAATATGGGGAACAAAGTTTTTCTTAAATTCCAATACATCCAGTATTTTCATATTTCTAATGCTGTCTTTAGCATTGATTCTTTCACGATTGTGACTGCAGTATAGTGAAGGACAGGGGGCTCCTATACTGTCACTCGGCTGTCCATGACCTCAGTGGAAACGCCAGAGTCTCGTGACTTACTATTCTCCTTACCAGTTCTAATCTGTTAACCCCCCCCCCCCCGCCCTCACCCTCCAGGGAAGGAAAGGGCAGGAGTGTGATGGAAACCCAGATTAAGCTAGACAAGGGAGAACTCAGACACACTGCAAACTCACAGGAATAAAAACTAAGAGACAAAGGAGAAAAGTAAGAGTAGGAAGGCAGAAAAAAAGAGGTTAACAAAAGAAATGCCCACAGCAATAATGCACAACAACCACCAGTAAGTCTGAATTACAACACCTCACCAGACCAGTATAGGTGAGCTATAGCTGGCACGAGTGGCATAGTCCAGCCAGCATATATAGGAATATAGGAGGGGAGCAAACGTGACTTAGTCCCACACAGCATGTGATCAAAGAGGCTAACAAGCAACCCAGCAGAGATTAAAGAGACTCTGTTACCAGCTTTTTTTCCACCCAATCTGAGAGCAGCAGCAGCATCAAGAAGGAAATGAGACCCTGATTTGAGCGGTTTATCACTTACTGGGCTGCGTAGTGTAGCTTTTATAAAATCACTGATTATTCAGCAGTAGATTACAATTAGAGGACTACTTGGCATGTTGCCAGGTAGTCCAGCAGCTGCATGAGCTCATTACATCCCTGCTCTACATTTAAACAATGCTAGATCTGCAGCAGAGAAAACAGTGATTTTATCAAAATGACAGCAAGCAGGTCAATAAGTAATACATCCCTGGAATCACAGTCTCTTTCTCTACATGCTTCTCTCAGATGGGGTAGTAAAAACCTGGTGACAGAGTCTCTAACTCTTGCTAGTCTGCCTATGTCTGTGAGTCGATGCCCGCATCTCCCTGCGCTGAACATTAGAGTTGAGAGAACCTTTTAAGGTTCGGTTCATGTTCAGTTTGTCGACTTTACCAATGTTCGCCGAACAGTTCGAAGAACATATCTGAACCCTATTGAATTCAATGGGAGGCAAAACCAAAGGTATAGACAACAGCTTCACGGGGAACAAAAGCTAACAAAACAGCTCAAACCATTTTACAGTGGAGCCCCCACTGTTGTGGCACAGCCATGACCATTGAGGAAGGATTCTCCAGTCGTGCTGTATGTGAGTTACCCACCAATACCATCTGTAAATAATACACGGACTGCATGCAACTTGGTTCAAATTGGCCACAGCAGCCTTTATTACCTATTATTTACATTCTAAACACAAAGAGGCGCCGTCCAACTGGCGACCCCAACAAATAATAGGTAACACAGTAACCAATACAGTAAATATATAACCCTGGGTAGGCCCAGTCCAGGAACAACTTCTCACCCCAATATCCCTGGCCGCAACACACCAACCCAGAGATGAGGTATTAATCGCCCACGGATTAATGCCCCCAACTTTGCAGAACCCCATGCCTGCAACATCCCAGAACCCGAAGCCACCATACCAAGACGGTATCTCTCCAGTTATCATTCCCTTCAACCGCCTCTGGACCAGTCCTAACCCCCGCTGCTGTGACAAAGAAAACAACCCAGCTTAATATTCCCCTCAGTACTAAGACACAAGGGAGGGTGGGCGGGGATCGGTCCACGTCCGGAAGTCAAGAAAGGGGGTAAGACAAAGTTCCTTACTTACAACCCCTCATCTGCCCCCCCTCTTCCTCCAGGATACTCCTCCTGCCCACCAATCCCCTCTCTGCCCCTGTACCAACCACCTCCTGTCACTATTAACCCCATCACTCCTTCCCTTCCCTCTAGTCATGTCGCCCCTCCACCCTATGGGTTCCATGGCTTTCTTGACCATTGAGGAAGGATTCTCCAGTCATGCAGTATGTGAGTTATCCACCAATACCATCTGTAAATAATACACAGACGGCATGAGACTTGGTTCAAATTGACCACAGCAGCCTTTATTACCTATTATTTACATTCTAAACACAAGGGGGTGCCGTCCAACGGGCGACCCCAACAAATAACAATAGGTAACACAGTAACCAATACAGTGAATATATAACCCTGGGTAGGCCAAGTCCAGGAACAACTTCTCACCCCAATATCCCTGGCCACAACACACCGACCCAGAGATGAGGTATTAATCACCCACGGATTAATACCCCCAACTTTGCAGAACCTCGTGCCTGCAAGATCCCGGAACCCGGAGCCACCATACCAAGACTGTCTCTCGGTCCAGTTACTATTCCCTTCAACCACCTCTGGACCAGACCTACCCCCTGCCACAGGACAGGGCACATTACTCCTTACGTTGCCTGGACCCGCAACACACCACAAGCTTGTTCCACACCTCCACACAATCCCAGCGCCCACAAATCAGCATCAATATCGTTGAGATGCACCCCATCCCCTCTCCGAAACTGCCAGTTCAGCGACTCCAACTCCTTGTGCCACACTGCAATACCCCCATTCCTCTTTACTAGTGATGAGCGAGTACTAAAAAGCTCGGGTGCTCGAAGCTCGGGCCGAGCATCCCAAGATACTCGTGTACTCAGGCCGAGCAACGAGCCCAATGTTATCCTATGGGAGACCCGAGTATTTTTGTGAAATGACCCCCCGGCAGCATGGAGAAACCCTAAAAATGTCACAAAAGTCTCAGAAGAGTGCTCAAATGACATGGCAACAGCATAAGGAAAACCCCTTGAAGCATTTATCACTGAAAAGTCACAGCTGTGAACAATTTTGTCCGCGTTTCACGCCATTTTTACGGACTCACCAGAAAACCTTCCAAAATGACCCCAAAATGATTTTTCATGGCAGAAATGTTAAGGGCACATACCCAATAGTGAGATAGAGCTGGTGTATGTTACTTTTTGAGATTAATACATGAAAGATTTTACGTGAAAACATTGTGTGGCACTCCGATGTCCCTGAGAAGAGACGTACATGAAGGCCTCTTGAGTCTAATGTGCCCATTTTGAGGAAGTGAGTCTTTGTAGTATTTTCCTTTGCCAGGGCAGTCCAAAATTGTGAGGTTCACCAATGCCCCTGCATAGAGACGTGCATGAGGGCCTGGAAACCTGAAGTGCCCATTGGAAGGAAGTGGGTCTATTGTAGTATAGCCCTTTGGCAGGGCAGCCAAAAATTGGGAGGCTCCACGTTGTCCCTGGATAGAGACGTGCATGAGGGCCTGTAAACCTGAAGTGCCCATTGGAAGGAAGTGGGTCTATTGTAGTATAGCCCTTTGGCAGGGCAGCCAAAAATTGGGAGGCTCCACGTTGTCCCTGGATAGAGACGTGCATGAGGGCCTGTAAACCTGAAGTGCCCATTGGAAGGAAGTGGGTCTATTGTAGTATAGCCCTTTGGCAGGGCAGCCAAAAATTGGGAGGCTCCACGTTGTCCCTGGATAGAGACGTGCATGAGGGCCTGTAAACCTGAAGTGCCCATTGGAAGGAAGTGGGTCTATTGTAGTATAGCCCTTTGGCAGGGCAGCCAAAAATTGGGAGGCTCCACGTTGTCCCTGGATAGAGACGTGCATGAGGGCCTGTAAACCTGAAGTGCCCATTGGAAGGAAGTGGGTCTATTGTAGTATAGCCCTTTGGCAGGGCAGCCAAAAATTGGGAGGCTCCACGTTGTCCCTGGATAGAGACGTGCATGAGGGCCTGTAAACCTGAAGTGCCCATTGGAAGGAAGTGGGTCTATTGTAGTATAGCCCTTTGGCAGGGCAGCCAAAAATTGGGAGGCTCCACGTTGTCCCTGGATAGAGACGTGCATGAGGGCCTGTAAACCTGAAGTGCCCATTGGAAGGAAGTGGGTCTATTGTAGTATAGCCCTTTGGCAGGGCAGCCAAAAATTGGGAGGCTCCACGTTGTCCCTGGATAGAGACGTGCATGAGGGCCTGTAAACCTGAAGTGCCCATTGGAAGGAAGTGGGTCTATTGTAGTATAGCCCTTTGGCAGGGCAGCCAAAAATTGGGAGGCTCCACGTTGTCCCTGGATAGAGACGTGCATGAGGGCCTCAAAACATTAAGTGTCCATTGTCAGGAAGTGGGTGTATTATGGTATAGCCCTTAGGCAGGGCAGCCAAAAATTGGGAGGCTCCACGTTGTCCCTGGGTAGAGACGTGCATGAGGGCCTCAAAACATTAAGTGTCCATTGTCAGGAAGTGGGTGTATTATAGTATAGCCCTTAGGCAGGGCAGCCAAAAATTGGGAGGCTCCACGTTGTCCCTGGATAGAGACGTGCATGAGGGCCTCAAAACATTAAGTGTCCATTGTCAGGAAGTGGGTGTATTATAGTATAGCCCTTAGGCAGGGCAGCCAAAAATTGGGAGGCTCCACGTTGTCCCTGGGTAGAGACGTGCATGAGGGCCTCAAAACATTAAGTGTCCATTGTCAGGAAGTGGGTGTATTATAGTATAGCCCTTAGGCAGGGCAGCCACAAATTGGGAGGCTCCACGTTGTCCCTGGATAGAGACGTGCATGAGGGCCTCAAAACATTAAGTGTCCATTGTCAGGAAGTGGGTGTATTATAGTATAGCCCTTAGGCAGGGCAGCCAAAAATTGGGAGGCTCCACGTTGTCCCTGGGTAGAGACGTGCATGAGGGCCTCAAAACATTGTTCCCATTGCAAAGGAGCGGGTCTCCTGTCGTTGTAATGTCCATTCTGCAAAGAATGGGCGAAAAAATTTACCACTGGGGGTATACCTGAAACAAAGGCCTAAGTATTGCAATTTGTAACGGTCATCATGGTGGCGCATGAGGAGAAGGAGGAGCAGTCCAGTGATTATCCAAAGTCCAGAAGTGTGTACCCATGGGTGAGTGGAGGTACATGGCAAACTTTAAATTCCGCTCTCATTTGCTGGTGGTGTGGTGAAGTCTGGCCCAATCCAACCCTTGTTCATCTTGATCAGAGTCAGCCTGTCAGCATTTTCAGTTGACAGGCGGGTGCGTTTATCTGTAATGATTCCACCTGCGGCACTAAAAACACGCTCTGACAAAACGCTAGCGGCAGGGCAGGCCAGGACTTCCAAGGCGTAGAGAGCCAATTCATGCCACGTGTCCATCTTGGATACCCAATAATTGTAAGGCACAGAGGAATGTCGGAGTACAGTTGTTCGATCTGCAAGGTACTCCTTCAGCATCTGGGCAAACTTAGGATTTCTTGTGGCACTACCCCGCACCTCAGGGGCTGTGGTACGTGAGGGGCTGAGAAAACTGTCCCACATCTTAAAGACTGTTCCCCTACCTCTGGCGGATTGGACTTGTGCCTCTCTCGGCTGTACGCCTCGGTTGTCCACTGATTCCTGACCTATGCCGCTAGCGTTTTGTGAGGGGAATGCTTTGCCTACTTCCGTGACTATGGCCTTCCGGAACTGCTGCATTTTGGTTGACCTCTCCTCCACGGGAATAAGAGACAAAAAGTTCTCCTTGTAGCGTGGGTCTAACAGTGTTACCAACCAGTAATGATTGTCGGCCAAGATGTTCTTAACACGAGGGTCACGAGACAGGCAGCTTACCATAAAGTCAGCCATGTGCGCCAGACTCTTAACAGCCAGGACTTCAGTAGCCTGACCAACAAGATGACTGAACATGCTGTCCTCCTCCTCCTCCTCCTCCTCCTCCTCATCTACCCTGTCCTCTGGCCAGCCACGCTGAACCGAGGATATGACTGGTGTGCATGTCATATCCTCAATTTGGCCGGAGAGTTGCTCCATGTCTTCATCCTCCTCCTCGTCATAGTCCTCCACTGCACGTTGTGATGAGACGAGGCTGGGCTGTGTGTTATCACCCACACCCACTACTGTTTCTTGCTGCAACTCATCGCGCTCCGCCTGCAATGCATCATGTTTGTTTTTCAGCAGAGACCGTTTTAGAAGGCAGAGTAGCGGTATGGTGACGCTAATAATGGCGTCATCACCACTCACCATCTTGGTGGAGTCCTCAAAGTTTTGGAGGATGGTACATAGGTCTGACATCCATCTCCACTCCTCAGGTGTTATGTGTGGAATTTGAACCATTTCCCGACGGCTTAGGTGATGCAGGTACTCAACAACTGCCCTCTTCTGCTCACATATCCTGACCAACATGTGCAGAGTTGAATTCCAACGCGTGGGGACATCACACACCAGTCTGTGAGCCGGAAGATGCAAACTGCGCTGAAAGCCGGCAAGGCCGGCTGAAGCAGTAGGTGACTTTCGAAAATGTGCAGACAGGCGGCGAACTTTTACCAGCAGATCAGACAGCTCTGGGTATGACTTTAGAAACCGCTGAACCACGAGGTTGAGCACATGGGCCACGCATGGAACATGTGTCAGCTGGCCTCGCCTCAAAGCCGCCACCAGGTTCCGGCCATTGTCACACACGACCTTTCCTGGCTTTAGGTTCAGAGGTGTGAGCCAGTGATCTGCCTGCTGTTTCAGAGCTGTCCACAGCTCTTCTGCATTGTGGGGTTTATCACCTATGCAGATTAGCTTCAGCACAGCCTGTTGCCGCTTCGCCGAGGCAGTGCTGCAGTGCTTCCAGCTTGTGACTGGTGTGGAGGGTACAGTGGATGAGGATGCGCAGGAGGAGGAGGAGGCTGAAGAGCATGACATTCCGGAGCTGTAGAGTGTGGGTGAAACACTGACTGAGGTAGGGCCTGCAAACCTTGGTGTGGGAAGGACGTGTTCCGTCCCTCGCTCAGACTGGGTCCCAGCTTCCACAATATTAACCCAGTGTGCCGTCAACGAGATGTAGCGGCCTTGCCCACAAGCACTTGTCCACGTGTCTGTGGTTAGGTGGACCTTGGGTGAAACAGCGTTGTTCAGGGCACGTGTGATGTTTTGTGACACGTGGTTATGCAATGCGGGGACGGCACACCGGGAGAAATAGTGGCGGCTGGGGACCGAGTAACGTGGGACAGCTGCCGCCATCAGGTCGCGGAATGCTTCTGTCTCCACCAGCCTAAAAGGCAACATTTCCAGCGCAAGCCGTCGCGAAATGTTAGCATTTAGAACTGTGGCATGTGGGGTGTTGGCAGAGTATTTGCGCCTGCGTTCAAAGGTTTGCTGAATGGATAACTGAACGCTGCGCTGTGACAAGGACGTGCTTGATGATCGTGTTCTTTCTGCGTAGGCAACTGGACAAGACCTAACATTTGTACAGGCACCTTGTGTCGTCGTGTTGTTCCGGGGAACGGTTGCCTGACTTCTGCCTGGGGCCACCACCCTGCTTCTTACTGCCTGTTGTGATGCTACGCCTCCCTCCCCCTGTGCACTGCTGTCCTCGCTCTGCATATCCTCCTGCCAGGTTGGGTCAGTTACTGGATCATCCACCACGTCGTCTTCCTCTTCCGCACCCTGCTCCTCCTCCTGACTTCCTGACAATTGTGTCTCATCATCGTCCACCACTTGTTGAGACACGTTGCCAACTTCGTGAGAACGTGGCTGCTCAAATATTTGGCCATCTGTACAGACGATCTCCTCATGACCCACTTCAATATGAGCTGGCGAGAGGCCAGAAGAATGTGTGAATGGAAACGTGAACAGCTCTTCCAAGTGTCCAAGTGTGGGATCATTAATGTCCGAGGAGGACGTGTACTCAGCCTGGTGGTAGGAAGGAGGATCAGGTTCAGAAATGTGCGGTGCAGTATCACGGCTACTGACACTTGACCGTGTGGAAGACAGAGTGTTTGTGGTGGTGCCAATCTGACTGGAAGCATTATCTGCTATCCAACTAACAACCTGTTGACACTGGTCTTGGTTCAAGAGCGGTGTACTGCTGCGGTCCCCAAGAATTTGGGACAGGATGTGCGAGCGACTAGATGTGGCCCTTTGTTGTGGCGAAATTAGAGCTTGCCCACGACCTCGGCCTGTGCCTGCACCACCATCACGTCCACTTCCTTGTTCCTTGCCAATGCCCTTGCGCATTTTGCAATGCTGTGCTGACGTGTATTCACTACTTGTGCGCTATATCAAAGTTTGTGGAAATTGCACACAAGTGCACCTGTACGCTGCCACCGACAGGCACACACGTGCGGTTTTAAAAACCAAGCACGGACGCACTAAGAACCTAACAGGTTTTTTGGGGAGCGACAATTACAGACAAGTCAGACACTATCTGGACTGTTTTAGACTGTGTACACCAGCCCCAGATATGATGAAGGCTGGTATACGGTCACCACTAGGAATGGCTATATATACCCTGCCTGCCTGCCTGCCTGCCTACCTGTATACTGGTACAATAGTCCTGACAAGGACTCTTCTGGTCACTAGCCTGTATTCAGACCTGGCTATACCCTGCCTGTATATAGCAACAATAGTCCTGAGAAGGACTCTGCTACTGTACTCCGACCTGGCTATACCCTGCCTGCCTGTATACAACTAGAATAGTCCTGAGAAGGACTTTTGGTCACACTGTTTGCAGCCCTGCAACTGAAAAAGCTATAAAGGGCCGCAAAGCTTTCCCTGAATCAGCGACACTCTCCCTGCACTCACTGTCTGGATAGCTGTGAGCAGAGCACAGCGCGCCGGCCGGTATAAAGGCTCGGTCACGCTGTGCAGGCCGGCCAATCACTGCAATTCCACAACTAACAGGGCTGTGGCATTGCAGTGGTCTGCCAGCCAATCCCTGCATGAGGGCTGGCTCTCAAAAGAGCGCCAACATGCAGGGATGAAGACCACGAGTACAGCACGAGTATCGCAAGATTACTTGGTCCCCGCCGAGCAGCCCGAGTACAGCGATACTCGTGCGAGTACCGAGTAGTAACAAGCATGCTCGCTCATCACTACTCTTTACGAATCGCGTCACCACCCAATACACTTTAGCCCTGGCTCGATTGATCCTGCCCACAGAACGAGCCCCTCTCCACTCCAACCTGGCCATGATATCAGACCACACCACGATTAAGCTCGGGTACATCTTCCACAAACGCAACAAATCAATTTTTATATCCCTAATTAACTCCCGAGTAGAGATGAGCTACCCCCCTATAGTTGGAGTTTGGTTTGGTTCGTCGAACAGTGCCCCGTTCGACGAGTCGTTCGTCGAACTCTCGAACCCCATAGGAAACAATTGGAGGCAATCACAAACACCTAAAAACACCTGGAAAACACCCTCAAAGTTGTCAAAAAGGTGACAAACAACTCCCAAGACAACACAAACACATGGGAAAACAAAACAACTGGACGAGGAAAAAGAGGAGAAGACACAGATATAGGCATGGTATGCCCTTCTAAAATCATGTAAAACACAGCAAGGGGACTCCAAGCAGGCTCTCCCTTTTTTCCAAAAATTAGGCCTCACAGACACCCCATCAGTGGCAGCACTTGTGCCCCAGTTTCAAACTGGACAGGTTGATTTGCATCAAGCACATTCGAAAATACGCTAGCCTTAAGGCTATGTGCCCATGGTGCGTTTTTTCATGCTTTTCTGCAGAGTTTTCAACTGCACCTTTTTAGTGCCAAAATGGCTGCGTTTTGATTTCCCAGCAAAGTCTATGAGAAATAGGGATTTCTTGTGCCCACCATGCAGTTCAAAACGCTGCGTTTAATTTGCATATTTTGTGGCAAAAACCATGCGTTTATAAAAGCAGCATGTCAATTGTTTTTGCCATTTGAGGTGCGTTTAGATAACATAGAAGTCAATGAGAAACAGGGAGTAACCAGGGCCGGATTATAGGCAGGGCAGGCGGGGCTGCCGCCCAGGGGCCCCCACCACAAGAGCCTCCAAGGGGGCCCCCACCACCATCTGTCTTCGGCTCCCTGTGTTGGCGGCCCCCATGATCATAGCTGGCTTTATCTATATGTGAGTAGTGCAGTTACACAGGGTGCCGTCCGCCAGGCTCCAGAGGGGTGCAGTGCAGGGAGACAGATGTCATTTTGATTTTCAGTTTTCTCTCTGCCGCGGCTGTTATCTGCCCGAGAGGATTGTGGGGGCGGGAAATTCATCGTCTCTGATGTGTCAGGGCCATCCTGCTGCTGTGGATGCAGCTAGAGCCTGCACCGTCCATGAGAGATGCAGGATGTGATAGAAGGACGATGTCAGCTGTGAGAGTAAGGTCACTCAGCAGGGCAGGGGGAGGGGGTGTAGAGGGGGCTACAGTGCCCTCCAAGTAACTCCAAAACAGAGCTATCAGCAAGGGGGAATAACTGCATATAGCTGTGCATGAAAGGTGGAGACAGGGACATTTTATTGCAAGTGGTGTATATTTTGTTCCTGGAGTTTGGGGGGGGTGTCATTTTACTGCAAGAGGTGAAGTGTGTATGAACGACCTACATAGGAGCTACATTGCAGTATAGTCACTGACACCCATCATTGTTTAAACCTACCTACACCTCCTTAATTACACTATTCCCTTTTCATATAATCAGAATTTAAGCCCCTTCCCTAGATTATAATCATATAATAATGTTCCCTCCCCCACTAGATTGTAATCATATAATAATGCCCCCTCCCCCACTAGATTGTAATCATATAATAATGCCCCCTCCCCCACTAGATTGTAATCATATAATAATGCCCCCTCCCCCACTAGATTGTAATCATATAATAATGCCCCCTCCCCCACTAGATTGTAATCATATAATAATTCCCCCTCCCCCACTAGATTATAATCATATAATAATGCCCCCTCCCCCACTAGATTGTAAACATATAATAATGCCCCCTCCCCCACTGGAGTATAATCATAGGATAACACTCCCCTCACCTGGAGAGCAATCATAAAATAATGCGCCCCCCCTTCCCCTGGACTATAATAGAGTAAAACACCTCACTAATGGATTATAATCATAAAATAACGCCCCCCCCCCCCCTTCCCCTGGAATATAATAGAGTAAAACACCTCACTAATGGAGTATAATCATAAAATAACGCCCCCTCCCTAGAGTGGAGTATAATCATAGAATAATGTCCCCCATCCCTTTGACTATAATCATTATCCTCTTTTTGAGTATATTCATACACTACCTTATTGTGATATAACCGCCTCCTGGAGTATAATTACATACACCCCTTGCAGTAAAATGATGCCCCCCCGGAGTTTAATGTGTTCTTTCCATGTACATGTGCTAGACGTATTGCTGAGTGCCATTCACTGACAGCTATCAGTTTTGTTATTCATATTGACTTCATAAACTTTTGTCATAGTATTATAGTACTCAAAATTTAACTCCTTCACCCCGATTTTCCGGTTTTTTTTGTTTGTTTTTTTCTCCCCTTCTTCTGAGAGCCGTAACTTTTTTTATTTTTCCATCAATCTTGCCATATAAGAGCTTATTTTTTGTGTGACAAATTGTACTTATGAGTGAAATCATCAGTTTTACCATATATTGTACTAGGAAACAGGGAAAAAAATCCAAGTGCGATAAAATTGCAAAAAAAAGTGCAATTGCACGATTGTTTTTGGGTTATTTTATTCACCATGTTCACTATATTGTAAAACTACCATGTCAGTATGATGCCGAGTTCATAGACACCAAACAGGTATACTCTTACTTTTATCTAAGGGGTTAAAAAATATTCAGAAGTTTGTTAAAAAAAAGAATTGTGCTTTTGGTGCCATTTTTTGAAACCCGTAGTGTTCTAATTTTTTGGGACGTGAGGACCAGTGACTGCTAATATTTTTGCGTCTTGAGCTGGTGTTTTCAATTATACAATTTTTATGTAGTTGCTACTTTTTGATCGCCCGTTATTGGATCTTTTTAAAAATTTTGTGGCGACCCAAAAACATAATTTTGGCATTTGGATTTTTTTCTCGCTACACCATTTACCGATCTGATTAATTGATTTTATATTTTTATTGATCGGGCATTTCTGAACTCTGAGATATCAAATATGTGTATATTTTTTTAACTGTTTTATTTTCAGTGGGGCGAATGAGGCATGATTTGAACTTTTTATTTATTTTTTTACATTTTGTATTTATTTTACTTGTCCCCTTGAGAGCTATAAGGATCAGCAGTCTGATCGCTTGTGCATCCCTGTTGATCAGAGCTACACAGCTCTGATTAGCAGAAATACAGCATTCCTGTGTGAGTCGGCACTATCAACTGTGACAGAAAATATGTCATGATAGCAACAGGGGTCATTACATGGCCCGCCGCTACCATAGCAACCATCGACTTCCCGTGATCGTGTCAAGGGGCCACCGATGGCGGCAGTGAACAGCGCGATCCTCGATCTTTCTGTGTGTAAGTGGACAGCTGTGAGTGATCCTGGACTGTATCTGTATTGTAGTACTGTAAATCTGAATGTGGTAGAACAGGATAAGACACATGCTCATTGGATTTATATCTAAATGCTACAGTTCGCGCTTTACTGTTATGGCTAAAAATGTTAACGTTATGGGGCCCCCACCAGATTTTCTGCCCAGGGGCCCCCACCAACCTTAATCCGGCCCTGGGAGTAACCAAGAAACATCAAAATTCCAGCGTTTTACCTGCTTTTTAGTTGCAGACAACATGCGTTTTGGACTAGCAAAACGCATGCTTTTTGGCCATCAACAAAATGATTTCATATGTCCCTTTACACACACACATAATCCGACAATTAAATTAATGAAAAATAAGAATTTTTTGCTATTTTTTCAATAAATTGTATATTAGCGCTATAATTTAATGAAATATGTCTGTTTTCATGATTAATTCATTATAATAATTAGTTTGTGTTTTTTTTCTCTTTTTTCACTGTGTTTGACAGATTAAACTTTATTTAGCAGTGTCTTGATGTTCAAAACGCATCTGTCAAAACGCAGGTGGAAAAGCATGCAAAAAGCGCTAAAAACGCATCAAAAACGCGGTAAAAACACATGCGTTTTTAGCGCTATTTTGTGGCCAAGAGCAACTTTCAATAAATCGATTACTGCCAGAGGATGCGTTTAGAAATGCAATGACCTCAACGCAATGTGGACACATAGCCTAACTGTCCCCAGGATGACACCGGGGTGGGTAGCAAAGTCTTTGCTTTACCATGACTTGTTCATCTTGGCTCATTTTTAAAAACACTGCAAGCAAGGGTTACTCCAAGCGGAGTCTCCCTTTTTTCCAAAAATTGGGCCACACAGACACTCCTTCAGTGGCAGCACCTGTGCCCCAGTTGTACACTTCACAGGTAGATTTGCATCAAGCACATTCAAAAATACGCCAGCCTTAACTGTCCCCAGGATGGCACCGGGGTAGGTAGCAAAGTCTTTGCTGATCTCAGATCTGTTTATCTTGGCTCATTTTTAAAAACACTGCAAGCAAAGGTTACTCCAAACAGAGTCTCTCTTCTTTCCAAAAATTGGGCCCCACAGACACCCCTTCAGTGGCATCACTTGTGCCCCAGTTGCAAACTTGACAGGTACATTTGCATCAAGCACATTCCAAATACACAAGCATTTACTCTCCCCAGGATGACACAGGGGTAGTAAAGTCCTTGCGGATCCATGACATGTTCATTTTGATGAACGTTAGTCTGTCCACATTGTCACTGGACAGACGTGTGCGCTTATCTGTCAGCAAACACCCAGCAGCAGTGAAGACTAGAGATGAGCGAACCGGTCGCGGTTCGGCTCGAGTTCGGTTCGCCGAACGGAGGTCTCGTTCGAGTTCGGTTCGTCGAACGTTCGACGAATTGAACTCGAACCGCATAGGAAACAATGGCAGGCAATCACAAACACATAAAAACACCTAGAAAACACCCTCAAAGGTGTCCAAAAGGTGACAAACAACTCACAACACAACACAAACACATGGGAAAGTGACAAGGACATATACTCATGCGAAAACAAAAGAGCTGGACAAGGAAAAAGAGGAGTAGACACAGATATACAGTTAGGTCCAGAAATATTTGGACAGTGACAAAAGTTTTGTTATTTTAGCTGTTAACAAAAACATGTTCAGAAATACAATTATATATATAATATGGGCTGAAAGTGCACACTCCCAGCTGCAATATGAGAGTTTTCACATCCAAATCGGAGAAAGGGTTTAGGAATCATAGCTCTGTAATGCATAGCCTCCTCTTTTTCAAGGGACCAAAAGTAATTGGACAAGGGACTCTAAGGGCTGTAATTAACTCTGAAGGCGTCTCCCTCGTTAACCTATAATCAATGAAGTAGTTAAAAGGTCTGGGGTTGATTACAGGTGTGTGGTTTTGCATTTGGAAGCTGTTGCTGTGACCAGACAACATGCGGTCTAAGGAACTCTCAATTGAGGTGAAGCAGAACATCCTGAGGCTGGAAAAAAAAGAAAAAAAACATCAGAGAGATAGCAGACATGCTTGCAGTAGCAAAATCAACAGCCGGGTACATTCTGAGAAAAAAGGAATTGACTGGTGAGCTTGGGAACTCAAAAAGGCCTGGGCGTCCACGGATGACAACAGTGGTGGATGATTGCCGCATACTTTCTTTGGTGAAGAAGAACCCATTCACAACATCAACTGAAGTCCAGAACACTCTCAGTGAAGTAGGTGTATCTGTCTCTAAGTCAACAGTAAAGAGAAGACTCCATGAAAGTAAATACAAAGGGTTCACATCTAGATGCAAACCATTCATCAATTCCAAAAATAGACAGGCCAGAGTTAAATTTGCTGAAAAACACCTCATGAAGCCAGCTCAGTTCTGGAAAAGTATTCTATGGACAGATGAGACAAAGATCAACCTGTACCAGAATGATGGGAAGAAAAAAGTTTGGAGAAGAAAGGGAACGGCACATGATCCAAGGCACACCACATCCTCTGTAAAACATGGTGGAGGCAACGTGATGGCATGGGCATGCATGGCTTTCAATGGCACTGGGTCACTTGTGTTTATTGATGACATAACAGCAGACAAGAGTAGCCGGATGAATTCTGAAGTGTACCGGGATATACTTTCAGCCCAGATTCAGCCAAATGCCGCAAAGTTGATCGGACGGCGCTTCATAGTACAGATGGACAATGACCCCAAGCATACAGCCAAAGCTACCCAGGAGTTCATGAGTGCAAAAAAGTGGAACATTCTGCAATGGCCAAGTCAATCACCAGATCTTAACCCAATTGAGCATGCATTTCACTTGCTCAAATCCAGACTTAAGACGGAAAGACCCACAAACAAGCAAGACCTGAAGGCTGCGGCTGTAAAGGCCTGGCAAAGCATTAAGGAAGAAACCCAGCGTTTGGTGATGTCCATGGGTTCCAGACTTAAGGCAGTGATTGCCTCCAAAGGATTCGCAACAAAATATTGAAAATAAAAATATTTTGTTTGGGTTTGGTTTATTTGTCCAATTACTTTTGACCTCCTAAAATGTGGAGTGTTTATAAAGAAATGTGTACAATTCCTACAATTTCTATCAGATATTTTTGTTCAAACCTTCAAATTAAACGTTACAATCTGCACTTGAATTCTGTTGTAGAGGTTTCATTTCAAATCCAATGTGGTGGCATGCAGAGCCCAACTCGCGAAAATTGTGTCACTGTCCAAATATTTCTGGACCTAACTGTATGTGTATATGCAATGAAACATCGATGCCATTACTGTGCAACTTGAGCCCTGCTCACTTTAGGCTTCCAATCTGGATAAATTGCCTGAACTTGCCACGTACGCCTTGGGGATCTTGTCGTGTCCTGCAGCCAGCGTTCTCTTGGAACCTGTCTTCAGTGCTGCTGGGGGTCTGCTGGCAGATAAGCACACGTGTCTGTCCACTGACAATGTGGACATGGCTCTCAGAGGACTTTTCTTCCCCTGTGTCAGCCAGGGGAGGCGAAAGGCACGCGTATTTTTGAGAGTGCTTCATGCAAAGCATTTTTTTCATCTTGAAAATGGGGGTCAACTGATGCCAGTCAAGTGGGGTGTGTGTGGCCCAATTAGTGGAAACGAGGGAGACTGTGGTTGGAGTCCCCTCGCTTTTGAAAAAAGAACCAAGATGAACAAGTCATGGCTCTCAGAGAACTTTTCTTCCCCTGGCTCATCCAGGGGAAGTGAAAGGCACGCGTATTTTTGAGAGTGCTTCATGCAAAGCATCTTTTTCATCTTGAAAATGGGGGTCAACTGATGCCAGTCAAGTGGGGTGTGTGTGGCCCAATTAGTGGAAACGAGGGAGACTGTGGTTGGAGTCCCCTCGCTTTTGAAAAAAGAACCAAGATGAACAAGTCATGGCTCTCAGAGGACTTTTCTTCCCCTGGCTCATCCAGGGGAGGTGAAAGGCACGGGTATTTTTGAGAGTGCTTCATGCAAAGCATCTTTTTCATCTTGAAAATGGGGGTCAACTGATGCCAGTCAAGTGGGGTGTGTGTGGCCCAATTAGTGGAAACGAGGGAGACTGTGGTTGGAGTCCCCTCGCTTTTGAAAAAAGAACCAAGATGAACAAGTCATGGCTCTCAGAGGACTTTTCTTCCCCTGGCTCATCCAGGGGAGGTGAAAGGCATGCGTATTTTTGAGAGTGCTTCATGCAAAGCATCTTTTTCATTTTGAAAAGGGGGGTCAACTGATACCAGTCAAGTGGGGTGTGTGTGGCCCAATTAGTGGAAACGAGGGAGACTGTGGTTGGAGTCCCCTCGCTGTGTTTCTAAAAGAACCAAAATGAACAAGTCTTGGCTCTCAGAGGACTTTTCTTCCCCTGGGTCATCCAGGGGAGGTGAAAGGCACGCGTATTTTTGAGAGTGCTTCATGCAAAGCATCTTTTTCATTTTGAAAAGGGGGATCAACTGATGACAGTCAAGTGGGGTGTGTGTGGCCCAATTAGTGGCAACGAGGGAGACTGTGGTTGGAGTCCCCTCGCTGTTTTTTACATGATTTTCGAAGTGCATGACATGCCTAAGAGGTTTAGTTTCAGCATCTCAAACTTGTTGGCTACAGAAAGGCTGCCTTTACACCCCTTTGTCACCGAGGATTTTCGAGACCTTATGCCCATTGCAGTGCCCCAAGAGCCGATGGCCATTTGCCACTCCTTCTCCAAGAAAGGGGTGCCCGCGCTAACACAGCAGGTCGCACACAACATCACCGCTTCCTTGAGAAACTCTGTGTGTGACAGGGTGCATTTCATCACAGATACTTGGAACAGTAAGCATGGACAGAAGCGTTACATGTCGCTGACTGGGCACTGGGTGACTATGGTGAGAGATGGAGAAGGGTCTGCTGTACAAGTCTTTCCGTCCTCTCGAGTTGTGTGTTTCAATCCTTCCTCTGTATGTACAAGTTCCTCCACTGCTTCTGCCTCATCAACCTCGTGTTGTTCCTGCACCTCAGCCCAAACCCTGTGTGGTCAGGCCACCCTTCCTGTAACTGCGCCCAAGGAATCCCACACATCTGCTTACTATGCTGGCAGCAGAGCTCAAGGCCATCAGGCGGTCAAATATTTACTTTGAAATGTAGGGGAAATGTGAGACACCGCTGAGGAGTTGTGGACGGTTAGCTCTGTAGAGTAAAACCGAGTTTCATCAATGGTTGTCTCCACTCAACCAGCAGCCAGGGAATGCCGGGTGCGACAATGATGCTAAACAGTCTGCGGCCCTTCTTCAGGGCAATGTGACACACGTGCCTTGTATGGCTCACGTGTTGAATCCGAATCTCCAGCAATTTTTAAAACACTATCCCGGCCTACATGTCCCTCTGTCGAGGGCACGGTGTAACGCCTGCCTGGATCGACACACTCAGACGGACTGTAAAGGATAGGCTAGAGGGAACCCACTCACCAAGCTGGACCCCCAGAACCCTGAAACCCTTTAATCCCTATATAGTGATGTTGAATGACACAGGGCCCAAGTTGATCAATACCTGTGGAAGGCTGCAGTTCCAGAGAATAGTAGTCATGCAGGGTCAAAACATTAATTGAGGAAGAGGAACAGAATGGGAGGGACAGGACTTAATCAGAAAACAAGCAGAGGTGAAATGCAAATCGGCCAACGAGGTACCTAAACAGCAAGCAGGAAAAGTAGTCAGGTAACAAGGACACAAACTCATAAAACTAAACTGGGGGTAACAGTAACCAGAGGTTCATAGCTATGTCAGGCAGTGGTCTTCAGACAGGAGGGGCCTAAAAAAGGGTGTTGTGTCTTCCCATTGGTTGTAGCTGAATGATGGTACTTCATCTGTGAGATACCCACCACCTGTATTCAGCCATTGGTTCTGCATATATCAAGGTAACGCATCCCAGTGGGTGAGCATAACCTGCGTCCACCTGCGCCGCTGGCATCGACTCCTATCCCATCATCAGCACTATGCACGAAAGGAACACGTTGTCACCTGGCGACCGGAGTACAAATTGACGGAGCGTACTCCGTTGATGACTTAACCGCAGTGTGCGGCAATGATGCAAACCTGGCTGCGGGCCATCGTCAGGGCAATGTGACACACGTGCCTTGTATGGCTCACGTGTTGAATCTAATTCTCCAGCAATTTTTAAAACACCATCCCGGCCTACATGGCCTTGTGCAGCGGGCACACTCGCTATTATTATTATTATTATTTATTATTATAGCGCCATTTATTCCATGGCGCTTTACAAGTGAAAGAGGGTATACGTACAACAATCATTAACAGTACAAGACAGACTGGTATAGGAGGAGAGAGGACCCTGCCCGCGAGGGCTCACAGTCTACAGGTATATGCACTGCTCACTTCCATCGTTCGCACACAGCAGCTCAACAACTTTCGTCGCTACAGAAGTCTTTAGGTCTGGTGGTTAAACGCCTGAAATGCGATGTGCCGACACGCAGGAATTTGAATCTGCACATGTTGCAGCGTTTGTGGCAGCACCGCCGAACCCTGCTGCAATACGTTATGACATATAGCCTGGCCTAACTTGATCCAGAGGTGGTGCAGATCACGCTGCTGGAGTGGTGTCAGATCAAGGACCTATGCACCCTTCTACACAGTTTACAAATGTCGACGAAGATGTTTATCACTGGCAATGCCATTCTCAGCGTGACAATTCTGGTCATCTACATGATGGAGCACACTGTAAGCATTATTCGGAGTCAGGAGTTGGGACAAGAGGAAGGGGAGGAAGTACAGGAGGAGTCATATGCGGAAGGGATAACAAGATCTACGAGGTCCAGATGGTCAGCGGCACCTAGGCGGCAGTCATGGTGGGGGAGAGGGATTAACAAGAGCGCATAGTATCAGCAAAAAGTGTTGAGGAAGGTGCAGGAGCCCATGAAGAAATGGAGGACGAACTGGCGATGGGCATGGAAGACTCAGCAGATGAGTGAGAGCTTGCTCACATTTCGGTTGTGCAAGGTTGGGTGGAGAGGGCAGAGGAAGGAGGCACGATTCTCACCTCTCTGCCACCAACACACCAAGGACTTGGTCCTCCTGGATGCACAAGACACATGAGCGCCTTCTTGCTGCACTACCTACAACATGACCCTCGGATTGTACGAATTCGAAGTAATGCTAACTACTAGGTTGCCACACTGTTAGATCCCCGGTACAAGACAAAATTTGGCGAAAAAAATCCTGTCATAGAAAGGGACGCACATATACAGGAGTATCTGCAGAAGGTGGTACGCAACCTTAGATCTGCTTTTCCACTAAACACCAGTGCTGCACAGAGTGAATCTCAACGCTTTGTCATGGATAGGAGGAAATGGTCTTTTACTTGTCCACATCTGAGTGACCGAGGGATGGCTGCTGTGCTGAGATGGCATTGAGTACGGTGTCCCTGCAGAGTTGCACTTTTAGTCATATACAAAATGAGTTGAAAAAGGACAGATGCTGGTGGAAAGGGGAACAGGTATGTTGGAAAGGGGAAAAAAGTTTTTGTCCGTGGATTTGGTGGTTAAGCAAAAGTAACATTTGATGAAGAAACACCATCTGTTACGGTGGGACTGGCAGATTTGGATAAGGTGGTATATACTATGTTACCGCTATATAACTAAAATTATTAAGAAAAGAAAGAGAAAGGTATATATCCCCATCAGCAGTCCACCGTGCTCCCAGATGGAAAAGTAGAGGTTGGCAACTGGAAGGTTAGGTGGAGGATACAGAGCTGTGTGGCTATGAAACTAATAGTAGCCTGAACCGAGTTAGACGCCACTCGGATCTGGAGACTGGGAGCCCTGTTAGCGTCACAGGGTCCACATGCCCACCCAGCCCAGGAACTCCCTGTTAACATCACAGGGGCCATTGAGTACGCTGACCGTGTGCATTGGGTCCACACCTGTGGACAGCAGGCACATCAGCAGCAGCAGGCCTGTTAATGCCACTGGGCTGCACAAGCAGGACTTGTAGGACAGGAGCTGGTCTTAACCGTTCTGCGTTACCAACTGTGGTGGTGGCCTGCATCGACGCCCTATCCCTGCCTACCTCTGGCCTATAGCTGCAATGGGTTCAACACATGGAGGTGTGCTCTTTCAGAGCATAATAGAAGACTGCGCACCTCCTTGTTGGCTCCAGCCCGTTTTATAACCTGGGTCCGCCCCAAACCAGGGTGAACCACAATGCACCTCCTGGAGACAAAAGCAGAGTGACACGTCATGAGTGGCATAAGTAGCATCCTATTTGGAACCGCAACTTCAATTATGACCTCATGGCTGCCACGACACAAACACCTCACCAGTCATCGTCTGACCATCAATAATGAGGTGACAAGTCATAGGGGCGGGCCTCTGCAAACCATTTGGGAGTGGCCTGGCCACATCGTCAGGACACCTGATGCCCTGTGGTCTATATGGGCCCCCCACATCAGGGGCAGGGCCAAAGAGTTCATTACCGGACCTAGTCTCTGATGCAGTAAGTGCCTGAGCATGCTCAGTAGCATGAAATACAGTCTCTGAAAAAAGACAATCAGCTTTAGCATGGTGTCTAGGCACAAAACAGGACTTAGACCCGGCACGGAATGCAAGTACCTGTGCAAAGAGGCTTTTCGCACTAAGTGTGGGAGCATGCGCTGTATCCCAAAATGAAGACTTAGCCTCAGGAATGGCACAGTCGGGCTGAGCATACTCACTAGGCGAAACACTGTAGTTAGGCTGCAGCTGGGGTAAATCGGCACACGCATGCGCACTAGCTGCCTCTCCACCCTTAGATGTGGAGGAGAAATTGCTCTTCGGGTGTGGACTTGGAGATGCTGTCTATGAACAGAAGGAAAAGCTAAAGGTGTGTGTTACAGCAAGGAGCCACCGCGGAAACACTTCGTTCAATTGTGAGGGGAGTCATTTTGGAGTTTGGTGAGGAGTATCGTAACGCCTGTGAGCAGCATCCTGTGCCACAGACCAACATTCTTACGGTGCTGTCTATACTGCTTACCGTGAGAGGAGCGTAAAGTCTGTATTTATGGCAACTGGACATCACAGTACCCGGGTACGGTAGGGTGTGCCAAGACAATAATGCGGGCATGCAACACTTTGTTTTATTAGCAAAACACATATCTGTTCTGGGTAGGCCGACTATTTATAGACAATAAGACTTGCTGCCTCTGCACTGTCAAATTCTCACGTACAGTTTAAATCATAGAGGGACAGCGACACATGTTTGCATTGACTGTTGATTTTCAAGATTTCCATAACTGTGTTGCAGAGCTGTGTGGTTTGCATTCACACTGATATCATCTGCCTTATCTGTGAGGCTTCAGCTAACAAGGGTATTCAGGGGGGGTAATGTGTTTTGTCTATGTTTAGGTACATAACTGGGAAACTCTTGTGATGCGCCACTGGTAAGTCGTGTTCGCACACACACACACACACACACGCACAAACACACAATTACTGCTACGCAGAGGGATTAGCAGGTAGTAGGCAACAGAATAGATTGTTCAATTATTTAAATTGTATGCATGGTTCTTATTGTTTGTTTTGGTAAAGTTAAACAATCATTTATCAACCCAACTGACTACAGTCCTTTTCCTGTTGCCTAGTTTTGCTGCATACTGGGGAGCCCACCCTGTACACGACTTAAAATGAAGCATAAGTCGCGATGTGAATTTCACTGTGCTACAATGCGGCCTAGTGTGCCTGTGCAACCACCGCCTGCCCCATCAAGTGCATCTGCGTGCTCTTCATCCTCTGTGACTGTGGGGACAGCAGTCTCACATGGTTTTTCACACTGAACTTCCACCCCTTTACAAGCAACAGGGAGTGTGATTGGCAGGTCATCACTTTTTTTGGAAGTGGAAACAGATGGTATTGTTGAGCTGTCAGACATCGAGAAAACCACCATTGGATGCAGGCTACATTATATCCACACCTGCACCTTCGTCACAGATTGGTTGGACTACCTGCATTTAATAATTGCATTCCAGAAATGGAAAGGAGTGTAGAATGCACACGTGTTGTACCTTGCTTGGCAGCAAAGGAACACTAACTTAGTATTACAGACAATTTTAGGAAGGCAGAAAAAGAGTCAGCTCTTTGGGCAAATTAAATAGCGTGGCAAAAGTGGACAGGTGGGTACAGTGGCCGTGTTCTGTGGATATCAGGACAGTAAAGGAAGCCTCATTTTCTATCCCTCCGAATGATCAACTGCAGCAAGGAATTCCCTGAGTTTGCTATAAAATTAGCATAGCAAAATGTGCATGAGGGAGTCATGCAGAGGTGCTAGAAATAGCTTGGCACCAGTGGGACAATAATGGAATAAAACAGCCAGTTCTTGTATGCCACTAAATGGCAGCATTTTTTGCTATTATTATAGCTTATTAAAAACAGAGCAGGAGGGTGTCATGCAGAGGTGCAGGAAATAGCTTGGCACCAGTTGGGCACTAATGGAAGTCCAGCCACGTTTAGGATGCCACTAAGTTTCCTCACTGTTTGCTACTATAATGGCTTAGTAATAATGAGTTTGAGTGTGCAATGCAGGCAGACGTGCTGCAAATATCTTTGCACTAGTGGGACAATACAGAAGTCCAACAGCCATGTTTAGGATGCCACTAAGTTTCCTCAGTGTTTGGTACTATAATGGCTTAGTAACAATGAGTTTGAGTGTGCAATTCAGGCAGACGTGCTGCAAATACCATTGCACTAGTGGGACAATACAGAAGTCCAACAGCCATGTTTAGGATGCCACTAAGTTTCCTCAGTGTTTGCTACTATAATGGCTTTGTAACAATGAGTTTGAGTGTGCAATGCAGGCAGACGTGCTGCAAATATCTTTGCACTAGTGGGACAATACAGAAGTCCAACAGCCACTTTTAGGATGCCACTAAGTTTCCTCAGTGTTTGGTATTACAATGGCTTTGTAACAATGAGTTTGAGAGTGCAATGCAGGCAGACGTGCTGCAAATATCTTTGCACTAGTGGGACAATACAGAAGTCCAACAGCCACGTTTAGGATACCCCTAAGTTTCCTCAGTGTTTGCTACTATAATGGCTTAGTAACAATGAGTTTGAGTGTGCAATGCAGGCAGACGTGCTGCAAATATGTTTGCACTAGTGGGACAATACAGAAGTCCAACAGCCACTTTTAGGATGCCACTAAGTTTCCTCAGTGTTTGGTATTATAATGTCTTTGTAACAATGAGTTTGAGTGTGCAATGCAGGCAGATGTGCTGCAAATATCTTTGCACTAGTGGGACAATACAAAAGTCCAACAGCCACTTTTAGGATGCCATTAAGTATCCTCAGTGTTTGCTAGTATAATGGCTTTGTAACAATGAGTTTGAGAGTGCAATGCAGGCAGACGTGCTGCAAATATCTTTGCACTAGTGGGACAATACAGAAGTCCAACAGCCACGTTTAGGATGCCACTAAGTTTCCTCAGTGTTTGCTACTATAATGGCTTAGTAACAATGAGTTTGAGTGTGCAATGCAGGCAGACGTGCTGCAAATATCTTTGCACTAGTGGGACAATACAGAAGTCCAACAGCCACTTTTAGGATGCCACTAAGTTTCCTCAGTGTTTGGTATTATAATGGCTTTGTAACAATGAGTTTGAGAGTGCAATGCAGGCAGACGTGCTGCAAATATCTTTGTACTAGTGGGACAACACAGAAGTCCATCCACCACGTTTAGGATGCCACTAAGTTTCCTCAGTGTTTGCTACTATAATGGCTTAGCAACAATGAGTTTGAGTGTGCAATGCAGGCAGAACTGCTGCAAATATCTTTGCACTAGTGGGACAATACAGAAGTCCAACAGCCACGTTTAGGATGCCACTAAGTTTCCTCAGTGTTTGCTACTATAATGGCTTTGTAACAATGAGTTTGAGTGTGCAATGCAGGCAGACATGCTGCAAATATCTTTGCACTAGTGGGACAATACAGAAGTCCAACAGCCACTTTTAGGATGCCACTAAGTTTCCTCAGTGTTTGGTATTATAATGGCTTTGTAACAATGAGTTTAAGTGTGCAATGCAGGCAGACGTGCTGCAAATATCTTTGCACTAGTGGGACAATAAAGAAGTCCAACAGCCACGTTTAGGATGCCACTAAGTTTCCTCAGTGTTTGCTACTATAATGGATTAGTAACAATGAGCTTGAGTGTGCAAAGGGAAGGAGGGTACAGTGGCAGGGTTGTGGGTCTGGGTAGAGGAAAGGAAGCCTGCCTTTCTATCCCTCCTAATGGGGAAATGCAGCGAGGAAATCCCTGACCTTAGCTACACAGACACTGTCATCTTGTGTAGCTGTTAAAATCTGTTATCACGGCCTTGACTGTCACCTATGGCTCTGAGCCTGCTGTTATTAGCCCTTAAAAGGACTAATAGAAACATTTATCCCTATTCTGTATAGCGCTGTGTATAGAGCGTACACAGCAGTATTGGAGACAGGTGCTAAACCAGCGGTGTCTGACACCCATACACAGAAGAGATAATGGCGTCCGGACGGGCAGATACTCGTTTTTATAATGCAGGGACATGTGACATGGACATCCTATCACACATGCCGTTGCTTCTCTGGCTAAAAGTCCACTTAGCTGTGTGTGTGTCTGGGATTGGCTGACATGCTGGCCCGCCCTACTATACGCGCGCGCTTAGGGAAGGAAGACAAGGAAAAAAAAAAAAAAATGGCGATCGCCATTATCCATACAGCAGTGATCTGAATGCGCTGTTCCCGCACACTATACACTGAAATTTCATAATAATGTGAGTCACAGAGTGACTTACACTATTACAGCGGAATGCCAGCTAGTAATTAGCTTTAGTGATGAGCGAGTACTAAAAAGCTCGGGTTCTTGAAGCTCGGGCCGAGCCTCCCAAGATACTCGTGTACTCGGCCCGAGCAACGAGCCCAATGTTATCCTATGGGAGACCCGAGTATTTTTGTGAAATGACCCCCCGGCAGCATGGAGAAACCCTAAAAATGTCACAAAAGTCTCAGAAGAGTGCTCAAATGACATGGCAACAGCATGGGGAAGACCCCTTGAAGCATTTATCACTGAAAAGTCACAGCTGTGAACAATTTTGTCCGCGTTTCACGCCATTTTTACGGACTCACCAGAAAACCTTCCAAAATGACACCAAAATGAATTTTCATGGCGGAAATGTTAAGGGCACATACCCAATAGTGAGATAGAGCTGGTGTATGTTACTTTTGGAGATTATATGAAAGATTTTACGTGAAAACATTGTGTGGCACTCCGATGTCCCTGAGAAGAGACGTACATGAAGGCCTCTTGAGTCTAATGTGCCCATTTTGAGGAAGTGAGTCTTTGTAGTATTTTCCTTTGCCAGGGCAGTCCAAAATTGTGAGGTTCACCAATGCCCCTGCATAGAGACGTGCATGAGGGCCTGTAAACCTGAAGTGCCCATTGGAAGGAAGTGGGTCTATTGTAGTATAGCCCTTTGGCAGGGCAGCCAAAAATTGGGAGGCTCCACGTTGTCCCTGGGTAGAGACGTGCATGAGGGCCTCAAAACATTAAGTGTCCATTGTCAGGAAGTGGGTGTATTATAGTATAGCCCTTAGGCAGGGCAGCCAATAATTGGGAGGCTCCACGTTGTCCCTGGGTAGAGACGTGCATGAGGGCCTCAAAACATTAAGTGTCCATTGTCAGGAAGTGGGTGTATTATAGTATAGCCCTTAGGCAGGGCAGCCAAAAATTGGGAGGCTCCACGTTGTCCCTGGGTAGAGACGTGCATGAGGGCCTCAAAACATTAAGTGTCCATTGTCAGGAAGTGGGTGTATTATAGTATAGCCCTTAGGCAGGGCAGCCAAAAATTGGGAGGCTCCACGTTGTCCCTGGGTAGAGACGTGCATGAGGGCCTCAAAACATTAAGTGTCCATTGTCAGGAAGTGGGTGTATTATAGTATAGCCCTTAGGCAGGGCAGCCAAAAATTGGGAGGCTCCACGTTGTCCCTGGGTAGAGACGTGCATGAGGGCCTCAAAACATTAAGTGTCCATTGTCAGGAAGTGGGTGTATTATAGTATAGCCCTTAGGCAGGGCAGCCAAAAATTGGGAGGCTCCACGTTGTCCCTGGGTAGAGACGTGCATGAGGGCCTCAAAACATTAAGTGTCCATTGTCAGGAAGTGGGTGTATTATAGTATAGCCCTTAGGCAGGGCAGCCAAAAATTGGGAGGCTCCACGTTGTCCCTGGGTAGAGACGTGCATGAGGGCCTCAAAACATTAAGTGTCCATTGTCAGGAAGTGGGTGTATTATAGTATAGCCCTTAGGCAGGGCAGCCAAAAATTGGGAGGCTCCACGTTGTCCCTGGGTAGAGACGTGCATGAGGGCCTCAAAACATTAAGTGTCCATTGTCAGGAAGTGGGTGTATTATAGTATAGCCCTTAGGCAGGGCAGCCAAAAATTGGGAGGCTCCACGTTGTCCCTGGGTAGAGACGTGCATGAGGGCCTCAAAACATTAAGTGTCCATTGTCAGGAAGTGGGTGTATTATAGTATAGCCCTTAGGCAGGGCAGCCAAAAATTGGGAGGCTCCACGTTGTTCCTGGGTAGAGACGTGCATGAGGGCCTCAAAACATTAAGTGTCCATTGTCAGGAAGTGGGTGTATTATAGTATAGCCCTTAGGCAGGGCAGCCAAAAATTGGGAGGCTCCACGTTGTCCCTGGGTAGAGACGTGCATGAGGGCCTCAAAACATTAAGTGTCCATTGTCAGGAAGTGGGTGTATTATAGTATAGCCCTTAGGCAGGGCCGCCAAAAATTGGGAGGCTCCACGTTGTCCCTGGGTAGAGACGTGCATGAGGGCCTCAAAACATTAAGTGTCCATTGTCAGGAAGTGGGTGTATTATAGTATAGCCCTTAGGCAGGGCAGCCAAAAATTGGGAGGCTCCACGTTGTCCCTGGGTAGAGACGTGCATGAGGGCCTCAAAACATTAAGTGTCCATTGTCAGGAAGTGGGTGTATTATAGTATAGCCCTTTGGCAGGGCAGCCAAAAATTGGGAGGCTCCACGTTGTCCCTGGGTAGAGACGTGCATGAGGGCCTCAAAACATTAAGTGTCCATTGTCAGGAAGTGGGTGTATTATAGTATAGCCCTTTGGCAGGGCAGCCAAAAATTGGGAGGCTCCACGTTGTCCCTGGGTAGAGACGTGCATGAGGGCCTCAAAACATTGTTCCCATTGCAAAGGAGCGGGTCTCCTGTCGTTGTAATGTCCATTCTGCAAAGAATGGGCGAAAAAATTTACCACTGGGGGTATACCTGAAACAAAGGCCTAAGTATTGCAATTTGTAACGGTCATCATGGTGGCGCATGAGGAGAAGGAGGATCAGTCCAGCGATTATCCAAAGTCCAGAAGTGTGTACCCATGGGTGAGTGGAGGTACATGGCAAACTTTAAATTCCGCTCTCATTTGCTGGTGGTGTGGTGAAGTCTGGCCCAATCCAACCCTTGTTCATCTTGATCAGAGTCAGCCTGTCAGCATTTTCAGTTGACAGGCGGGTGCGTTTATCTGTAATGATTCCACCTGCGGCACTAAAAACACGCTCTGACAAAACGCTAGCGGCAGGGCAGGCCAGGACTTCCAAGGCGTAGAGAGCCAATTCATGCCACGTGTCCAGCTTGGATACCCAATAATTGTAAGGCACAGAGGAATGTCGGAGTACAGTTGTTTGATCTGCAAGGTACTCCTTCAGCATCTGGGCAAACTTAGGATTTCTTGTGGCACTACCCCGCACCTCAGGGGCTGTGGTACGTGATGGGCTGAGAAAACTGTCCCACATCTTAAAGACTGTTCCCCTACCTCTGGCGGATTGGACTTGTGCCTCTCTCGGCTGTACGCCTCGGTTGTCCACTGATTCCTGACCTATGCCGCTAGCGTTTTGTGAGGGGAATGCTTTGCCTACTTCCGTGACTATGGCCTTCCGGAACTGCTGCATTTTGGTTGACCTCTCCTCCACGGGAATAAGAGACAAAAAGTTCTCCTTGTAGCGTGGGTCTAACAGTGTTACCAACCAGTAATGATTGTCGGCCAAGATGTTCTTAACGCGAGGGTCACGAGACAGGCAGCTTACCATAAAGTCAGCCATGTGCGCCAGACTCTTAACAGCCAGGACTTCAGTAGCCTGACCAACAAGATGACTGAACATGCTGTCCTCCTCCTCCTCCTCCTCCTCCTCCTCCTCATCTACCCTGTCCTCTGGCCAGCCACGCTGAACCGAGGATATGACTGGTGTGCATGTCATATCCTCAATTTGGCCGGAGAGTTGCTCCATGTCTTCATCATCCTCCTCGTCATAATCCTCCACTGCACGTTGTGATGAGACGAGGCTGGGCTGTGTGTTATCACCCACACCCACTACTGTTTCTTGCTGCAACTCATCGCGCTCCGCCTGCAATGCATCATGTTTGTTTTTCAGCAGAGACCGTTTTAGAAGGCAGAGTAGCGGTATGGTGACGCTAATAATGGCGTCATCACCACTCACCATCTTGGTGGAGTCCTCAAAGTTTTGGAGGATGGTACATAGGTCTGACATCCATCTCCACTCCTCAGGTGTTATGTGTGGAATTTGAACCATTTCCCGACGGCTTAGGTGATGCAGGTACTCAACAACTGCCCTCTTCTGCTCACATATCCTGACCAACATGTGCAGAGTTGAATTCCAACGCGTGGGGACATCACACACCAGTCTGTGAGCCGGAAGATGCAAACTGCGCTGAAAGCCGGCAAGGCCGGCTGAAGCAGTAGGTGACTTTCGAAAATGTGCAGACAGGCGGCGAACTTTTACCAGCAGATCAGACAGCTCTGGGTATGACTTTAGAAACCGCTGAACCATGAGGTTGAGCACATGGGCCACGCATGGAACATGTGTCAGCTGGCCTCGCCTCAAAGCCGCCACCAGGTTCCGGCCATTGTCACACACGACCTTTCCTGGCTTTAGGTTCAGAGGTGTGAGCCAGTGATCTGTCTGCTGTTTCAGAGCTGTCCACAGCTCTTCTGCATTGTGGGGTTTGTCACCTATGCAGATTAGCTTCAGCACAGCCTGTTGCCGCTTCGCCGAGGCAGTGCTGCAGTGCTTCCAGCTTGGGACTGGTGTGGAGGGTACAGTGGATGAGGATGCGCAGGAGGAGGAGGAGGCTGAAGAGCATGACATTCCGGAGCTGTAGAGTGTGGGTGAAACACTGACTGAGGTAGGGCCTGCAAACCTTGGTGTGGGAAGGACGTGTTCCGTCCCTCGCTCAGACTGGGTCCCAGCTTCCACAATATTAACCCAGTGTGCCGTCAACGAGATGTAGCGGCCTTGCCCACAAGCACTTGTCCACGTGTCTGTGGTTAGGTGGACCTTGGGTGAAACAGCGTTGTTCAGGGCACGTGTGATGTTTTGTGACACGTGGTTATGCAACGCGGGGACGGCACACCGGGAGAAATAGTGGCGGCTGGGGACCGAGTAACGTGGGACAGCTGCCGCCATCAGGTCACGGAATGCTTGTCTCCACCAGCCTAAAAGGCAACATTTCCAGCGCAAGCAGTCGCGAAATGTTAGCATTTAGAACTGTGGCATGTGGGGTGTTGGCAGTGTATTTGCGCCTGCGTTCAAAGGTTTGCTGAATGGATAACTGAACGCTGCGCTGGGACAAGGACGTGCTTGATGATGGTGTTCTTTCTGCGTAGGCAACTGCAGGTGCAGGAGTGGAGGAGGCTTGTCTGTTCCCCACTGCATTGGCTGAATATGTGTTCTGGTATATAACTCTGCTTCCTGTGATGTATGCTCTGTCATTTTCATAATCTATGTAATACTCACTGATGTATGACTGTATATTCCTCTTTGTAAATGTTATCTGATGGTGGATGGTGTAAATCTGTGTAGACTGGAAGTCCGGGTGGGTGTCAAATGTCCTGTTCCCTTTGATTCCTTAATCATCCCCTGGTGTGATCAGCATTTGTTGATTTCCCTTAACAAGCTGAGCTCCCATAATCCCCCTCACCTACCTCTCTAGTCAGCCCTATATATTTGTGTCTTTCTTAAGGGGTGCATGCATGCGGGGTGTTGCATGCATGCCATCTCTTGCTAAGTGCCATCTTTGCGAAGTGCTGGGCAGTTACCTCAATGGCAGTTAGTCAGGGCAGGAGTCTGCAGGTAAATTACTCTTTGACGCCATCTGTTTTAACCTTAACTATTATCTCACTCTCTATCATCCTATGTGCTTTTTCTGTTCACTTTCACCGCCCTGTCCCCCCTCCATCACCACTCATCCACATCAGCCCCTCTCTCCTCCCCTCTCCTATGTACAGCTCCCAGGCTCTTTTCACCTATCTTAATAATCTGACTCAATCAAGCTCCAGGGACTTCCAAAAAAAGCCATGCCACAAGTCCAAAAACCATCTGACCTTTCTCCTTCTACTCCTACTTCTTTCAGGTGATATCTCTCCTAATCCCGGTCCACCCCAGGCTAACTTTACCCCCTCCCCCACCTCCCATAGAAACCCTGATAATATTATTAACATTCCCTGTACACCCTCGCTTCCCTCTTTTAATTGTGCTCTATGGAATCCACGGTCCGTATGTAACAAGCTTCCTTACATCCACAACCTCTTTCTCAATAACGCTCTTAACCTGCTAGCCCTCACTGAAACCTGGATTCAGGATTCTGATACTACTTCCCCTGCTGCCATCTCTCATGGTGGTTTACACTTTTCCCATTCACCAAGACCTGGAAACAGACATGGTGGTGGAGTAGGCTTACTACTGTCCCCACAGTGCACTTTCCAGGTCATCCCCCCAGCTCCATCACTCTCATTCCCATCCTTTGAGATCCACACCATCAGGCTCTTCCATCCCCTCTCCCTCAGAGTAGCTGTCATATACCGTCCACCAGGCTCACCCATCCAGTTCCTTGACCACTTTTCAGCCTGGCTGTCACACTTCATGTCCTCAGAGTTACCAACCCTGATCCTAGGAGACTTTAACATCCCCATGAACAGCCCCTCCTCCCCTTCTGCATCCCAGCTTCTATCTCTCACCACCTCCCTTGGCCTCTCACAGCTCTCATCCTCTGAGACACATGAAGATGGTAACACCCTTGACCTGGTCTTTATCCGCCTCTGCTCAATCTCTGACTTTGACAACTCACCTCTTCCCCTCTCTGACCACAACATCCTCTCCTTCAAGCTCACAAACCCTCGTCCGCCTCAGCACACCCCCACCAATCACACATTCAGAAACCTACAGGCCATCGATTCTCAGACACTTTCAGACTCTTTACACACATCACTGTCCCCTATATCCTCACTTTCCTGTCCTGATCTGGCTGTAAAGCACTACAATGACACACTCAGGACTACGCTAGACCAAGTAGCGCCCCTCACCCTCAGAAAGACCAAACACAGAGTAAAACAGCCCTGGCTCACATCACAAACTCGATTTCTCCAGCGATGCTCCAGGAGCGCCGAACGCCTATGGAGGAAAACCCGCACACCAGAAAACTTCATCCACTACAAGTTCATGTTAAGGACCTATAACTATTCCCTTCACCTCGCCAAACAGACCTACTTCACCAACCTTGTTTCCTCACTTGCCAACAATCCAAAAAAACTCTTTGACACCTTTCACTCCCTCCTCAGTCCCAAAGTACAGACCCCTGTCACAGCCCTTCATGCTGATGACCTGGCCTCGTATTTCACAGAGAAAATTAAAAACATCCGCCAAGAGATCAGCTCCCAGCCACCAAGCCCTGTGAATCCCATCCCTCCCCATATCCCATCCAGCTCACTTTCCACATTTGACCCAGTCACAGAGGAGGAAGTCTCCAGGCTCCTATCCTCCTCTCGTCCTACAACTTGCCCTACTGATCCCTTCCCCACACCTCTACTCCAGTCCCTCTCTCCAGTTGTCGCCACTCACCTAACTAAAATCTTCAATCTCTCTCTCTCTTCGGGTATCTTCCCCTCCTCCCTCAAACACTCTATCATTACTCCATTATTAAAAAAACCTTCTCTCGATCCGTCCTGCACAAGCAACTACAGACCAGTCTCCAATCTCTCCTTCATCTCTAAACTCTTGGAGCGCCTGGTCTACTCTCGCCTCACCCGCTACCTCTCCTCTCACTCTCTTCTAGATCCTTTACAGTCTGGCTTCCGCCCTTTACACTCAACAGAAACTGCCCTTGTCAAAGTGACCAATGACCTATTGACAGCAAAACGTAACGGTGACCACTCTCTGCTTATTCTTCTTGACCTTTCTGCTGCCTTTGACACTGTTGACCACCATCTCCTTCTCTCTATGCTCCACTCTATCGGCCTAAAGGACACTGTTCTCTCCTGGTTCTCTTCCTATCTTTCTGGACGCTCATTCAGTGTATCATTTGCTGGCTCCACATCTTCTCCTCTTCCTCTCACTGTTGGGGTCCCTCAAGGTTCAGTCCTTGGCCCTCTTCTTTTCTCCCTCTACACTGCCCCAATTGGTCAGACCATCAGCAGATTTGGCTTTCAGTACCATCTTTATGCTGATGACACACAGCTATACACCTCCTCCCCTGAGCTCACCCCCGCTGTACTACAGAACACCAGTGACTGCCTGACTGCAGTTTGCAATGTCATGTCTGCTCTTTATCTGAAACTTAACCTTTCCAAAACTGAACTTCTTCTTTTCCCTCCATCTTCCAACTTTCCTCAACCTGACATCTCCCTCTCTGTGTGTGGCACAACGATAAGTCCTAGGCCGCAAGCCCGCTGCCTGGGGGTTATACTTGACACTGATCTCTCCTTCACCTCCCACATACAATCTCTTGCCCGCACCTGCCGCTTGCACCTCAAGAACATCTCTAGAATCCGCCCCTTTCTCACAATGGAAACGACAAAAACCCTCACCGTGGCCCTGATCCACTCTCGCTTGGACTACTGTAACTCTCTATTAATTGGTCTCCCCCTAACTAGACTCTCTCCTTTACAGTCAATCCTTAATGCAGCAGCCAGGGTCACCTATCTGGCTAACCGCTACTCGGATGCCTCTGCTCTGTGCCAGTCATTGCACTGGCTGCCCATATATCATAGGATCCAATTCAAACTGCTTGTTCTCGCCCACAAAGCTCTCCACAGTGCAGCACCCCCCTACATCTCCACCCTCCTCTCTGTCTATCAGTCCACCCGTTCTCTACGCTCTGGAAGCGACTTTCGACTAACATCCACACTAATTCGAACCTCCCACTCCCGGATCCAAGACTTCTTCCGAGCTGCACCAACCCTCTGGAACGCTCTACCCCAAGAAGTTAGGACAAATCACAACTTACTCAGCTTCAGACGCACCCTAAAGACGCATCTTTTTAGGGCGGCCTATCACACTCCCTAATCAGATTCGATTCACATAGTCCCTCTACAACCTCTCACAACATAGCTCCACATCAAACTCCATGGCACCCAAAGGCATCTCAAGGCTCGGGCCCACTGGTCCAGGAAACCATTATCCAGCCCCATTTCCGTGAGATGGCTGGATTGTCATTGTAAATAAGCACTTGAACCTTGCCTCTCCCCCCATCTCATTGTAGATTGTAAGCTCTCACGAGCAGGGTTGTATTTTTTCCCCTCTAAATATTGTATTTCTATAACTGTTACTTGTATGTATATGATCCTCCTGAATTGTAAAGCGCTACGGAATATGTTGGCGCTATAGAAATAAAGATTATTATTATTATTATTATTATTGTTCGCAGGCAGCATGGACAGGGGATTGGCTCGCATGCACAACCAGCGAAGACGTAGCAGTGACATCAGCAAGCACTGCTCCTCGACTCTGTTGTACTTCCCACAAAGTCGGGTGCTTGGCTGACATGTGCCTGATCATGCTGGTGGTGGTCAGGCTGCTAGTTTTGGTACCCCTGCTGATGCTGGCACGGCAGGTGTTGCAAATGGCCTTTTTAGAATCATCTGGATCCAACTTAAAAAACTGCCAGACTCGGGAAGACCTAACATTTGTACAGGCACCTTGTGTCGTCGTGTTGTTCCGGGGAACGGTTGCCTGACTTCTGCCTGGGGCCACCACCCTGCTTCTTACTGCCTGTTGTGATGCTACGCCTCCCTCCCCCTGTGCACTGCTGTCCTCGCTCTGCATATCCTCCTGCCAGGTTGGGTCAGTTACTGGATCATCCACCACGTCGTCTTCCTCTTCCGCACCCTGCTCCTCCTCCTGACTTCCTGACAATTGTGTCTCATCATCGTCCACCACTTGTTGAGACACGTTGCCAACTTCGTGAGAACGTGGCTGCTCAAATATTTGGCCATCTGTACAGACGATCTCCTCATGACCCACTTCAATATGAGCTGGCGAGAGGCCAGAAGAATGTGTGAATGGAAACGTGAACAGCTCTTCCGAGTGTCCAAGTGTGGGATCATTAATGTCCGAGGAGGACGTGTACTCAGCCTGGTGGTAGGAAGGAGGATCAGGTTCAGAAATGTGCGGTGCAGTATCACGGCTACTGACACTTGACCGTGTGGAAGACAGAGTGTTTGTGGTGGTGCCAATCTGACTGGAAGCATTATCTGCTATCCAACTAACAACCTGTTGACACTGGTCTTGGTTCAAGAGCGGTGTACTGCTGCGGTCCCCAAGAATTTGGGACAGGACGTGCGAGCGACTAGATGTGGCCCTTTGTTGTGGCGAAATTAGAGCTTGCCCACGACCTCGGCCTCTGCCTGCACCACCATCACGTCCACTTCCTTGTTCCTTGCCAATGCCCTTGCGCATTTTGCAATGCTGTGCTGACGTGTATTCACTACTTGTGCGTTATATCAAAGTTTGTGGAAATTGCACACAAGTGCACCTGTACGCTGCCACCGACAGGCACACACGTGCGGTTTTAAAAACCAAGCACGGACGCAATAAGAACCTAACAGGTTTTTTTGGGGAGCGACAATTACAGACAAGTCAGACACTATCTGGACTGTTTTAGACTGTGTACACCAGCCCCAGATATGATGAAGGCTGGTATACGGTCACCACTAGGAATGGCTATATATACCCTGCCTGCCTGCCTGTATACTGGTACAATAGTCCTGACAAGGACTCTTCTGGTCACTAGCCTGTATTCAGACCTGGCTATACCCTGCCTGTATATAGCAACAATAGTCCTGAGAAGGACTCTGCTACTGTACTCCGACCTGGCTATACCCTGCCTGCCTGTATACAACTAGAATAGTCCTGAGAAGGACTTTTGGTCACACTGTTTGCAGCCCTGCAACTGAAAAAGCTATAAAGGGCCGCAAAGCTTTCCCTGAATCAGCGACACTCTCCCTGCACTCACTGTCTGGATAGCTGTGAGCAGAGCACAGCGCGCCGGCCGGTATAAAGGCTCGGTCACGCTGTGCAGGCCGGCCAATCACTGCAATTCCACAACTAACAGGGCTGTGGCATTGCAGTGGTCTGCCAGCCAATCCCTGCATGAGGGCTGGCTCTCAAAAGAGCGCCAACATGCAGGGATGAAGACCACGAGTACAGCACGAGTATCGCGAGATTACTCGGTCCCCGCCGAGCAGCCCGAGTACAGCGATACTCGTGCGAGTACCGAGTACTTACAAGCATGCTCGCTCATCACTAATTAGCTTGTCTTTTTGCTGCTAAAACCATTCTCGAACGTATCTAGAACTATCGAGCTTTAGCAAAAAGCTCGAGTTCTAGTTCGATCTAGAACAGCCCCCAAAATCACTCGAGCCGTGAACTGGAGAACCTCGAACCGCGCTCAACTCTACTGAAGACACGTTCAGAGACAACGCTGGCAGCTGGACACGAAAAGATCTCCAAGGCGTAAGTAGCGAGCTCAGGCCATTTTTCAAGATTTGATGCCCAAAATGAGCAAGGCTCCTGTTGCAAAGTCATGGCATCGATGTTCATTTGGAGATACTCCTGTATTATTATCTGCAGCCGTTGACTATGTGTCAGACTTGTTGTCTCTGGTGGCCTTGCAAAGGATGGTCTAAAAAAATTAAGAAACGATTCAATAAAATTGCTGTTACCAGCACCAGATACGGTGCTGCTGGTACGGTTAGACTGTTGATGACGAGACCGTAACATGTTTGTCAAGTTACAACTGGGAGATTCACTCCGTGCACCACTGGGGTTTGGTGGAAAAGCCGAGCTAAGATTGAGTAACAGCTTCTGCTGATACTCCTGCATACATGCGTCCCTTTCTATGGCTGGAATTATTTCACAAAATTTAGACTTGTACCGGGGATCTAATAGTGTGGCAACCCAGTGGTCATCATCACTTCTAATTTTGACAATCCGAGGGTCATGTTGTAGGTAGTGCAACAAGAAGGCGCTCATGTGTCTTGCGCATCCATGCGGACCAAGTCCTTGCTGTGTTTGTGGCATAGAGGTGCTAACCGTGCTTTCTTCCTCTGACATCTCCCCCCAACCTCTTTCAACTGAATTGTGACCAAGGTCTCCCTCATCTGCTGAGTCTTCCATGTCCATGGACAGTTCGTCCTCCATTTCTTCATGTTCTCCTGCACCTTCCTCAACATTTTGCCTGCTACCATGCGCCCTTGTTTATCCCTCTCCCCCACCATCCCATGCTAGCCGCCTTGGTGATGATGAACGTTTGGACCTTGGTGATGTTGTTATCCCTTGTGCATATAAATCCTCATGTACTTCCTCTTCTTCCTGTTGAACCACCCCCTGACTCCGAATAGTGTTTAGCATGTGTTCCAGCATGAAAATGACTGGAATTGTCATGCTGATAATTGCATTGTCAGCGCTAAAGATTAGAGTTGAGCGCGGTTCGTGGTTCGAGGTTCTCCAGTTCTAGGCTCGAGTGATTTTGGGCCCTGTTCTAGATCGAACTAGAACTCGAGCTTTTTGCTAAAGCTCGATAGTTCTAGATACGTTCGAGAATGGTTTTAGCAGCAAAAAGACAAGCTAATTACTAGCTGGCTTTCCGCTGTAATAGTGTAAGTCACTCTGTGACTCACACTATTATGAAATTTCAGTGTATAGTGTGCGGGAACAGCGCATTCAGATCATTGCTGTATGGATAATGGCGATCGCCATTTTTTTTTTTTTTCCTTGTCTTCCTTCCCTAAGCGCGCGCGTGTAGTGGGGCGGGCCAGCATGTCAGCCAATCCCAGACACACACACAGCTAAGTGGACTTTTAGCCAGAGAAGCAACGGCATGTGTGATAGGATGTCCATGTCACATGTCCCTGCATTATAAAACCGGACATTTTCCTCCAGGACGCCATTATCTCTTCTGAGTCTTTGGTGTCAGACATCACTGTCGCAGCTCCGTCCTTTGTCCTATCGCTGATACAGCTGTATGCGCTCCATACACAGCGCTGGACAGCTTAGGGAGAGCACTTTCTAGCAGTCCTTTTAAGGGCTCAAACCGGCAGGGTCAGAGTTAAGGTGACAGGTCCTGAAAACAGCGACAGCGTCTGTGTAGCCAAGGTCAGGGATTTCCTCCCTGCATTTCCCTATTAGGAGGGAATAGAAAGGCAGGCTTCCATTCCTCTACCCAGAGCCCCACAATCCTGGCACTGTACCCTCCTGTCCTCTGCACACTCCAACTCATTATAACTAAGCCATTATACTAGCAAACACTCAGTGTACCTAGTGGCATCCTAAACGTGGCTATTGGACTTTGCTATAGTCCCACTAGTGCAAAGACATTTGCAGAGCACGTCTACCTGCATTGCACACTCCAACTCATTATAACTAAGCCATTATACTAGCAAACACTCAGTGTACCTAGTGGCATCCTAAACGTGGCTATTGGACTTTGCTATAGTCCCACTAGTGCAAAGACATTTGCAGAGCACGTCTGCCTGCATTGCACACTCCAACTCATTATAACTAAGCCATTATACTAGCAAACACTCAGTGTACCTAGTGGCATCCTAAACGTGGCTATTGGACTTTGCTATAGTCCCACTAGTGCAAAGACATTTGCAGAGCACGTCTGCCTGCATTGCACACTCCAACTCATTATAACTAAGCCATTATACTAGCAAACACTCAGTGTACCTAGTTACATCCTAAACGTGGCTATTGGACTTTTGTCCAGTCACACTAGTGCAAAGACATTTGCAGCACCTCTACCTGCATTGCACACTCCAACTCATTATAACTAAGCCATTATACTAGCAAACACTCAGTGTACCTAGTGGCATCCTAAACGTGGCTATTGGACTTTTGTCTAGTCACACTAGTGCAAAGACATTTGCAGCATCTCTACCTGCATTGCACACTCCAACTCATTATAACTAAGCCATTATACTAGCAAACACTCAGTGTACCTAGTGGCATCCTAAACGTGGCTATTGGACTTTTGTCTAGTCACACTAGTGCAAAGACATTTGCAGCACCTATGCCTGCATTGCACACTCCAACTCATTATAACTAAGCCATTATACTAGCAAACACTCAGTGTACCTAGTGGCATCCTAAACGTGGCTATTGGACTTTGCTATAGTCCCACTAGTGCAAAGACATTTGCAGAGCGCGTCTGCCTGCATTGCACACTCCAACTCATTATAACTAAGCCATTATACTAGCAAACACTCAGTGTACCTAGTGGCATCCTAAACGTGGCTATTGGACTTTGCTATAGTCCCACTAGTGCAAAGACATTTGCAGAGCACGTCTGCCTGCATTGCACACTCCAACTCATTATAACTAAGCCATTATACTAGCAAACACTCAGTGTACCTAGTGGCATCCTAAACGTGGCTATTGGACTTTGCTATAGTCCCACTAGTGCAAAGACATTTGCAGAGCACGTCTGCCTGCATTGCACACTCCAACTCATTATAACTAAGCCATTATACTAGCAAACACTCAGTGTACCTAGTGGCATCCTAAACGTGGCTATTGGACTTTGCTATAGTCCCACTAGTGCAAAGACATTTGCAGAGCGTGTCTGCCTGCATTGCACACTCCAACTCATTATAACTAAGCCATTATACTAGCAAACACTCAGTGTACCTAGTGGCATCCTAAACGTGGCTATTGGACTTTGCTATAGTCACACTAGTGCAAAGACATTTGCAGAGCGCGTCTGCCTGCATTGCACACTCCAACTCATTATAACTAAGCCATTATACTAGCAATTTTTGCTGCCAGTTTAAGGGCCGTAGTTGCATTGTCAGGGATATTTATTCTTTATTATTCTGCTGTTAATAAAGCTAGACCACCACTGCAATCTACACCACCTCTCAATTTTTACTACCACATTTTCAGTCCACAATCTTGTCGCAATCAACATGAGTGGCAAAATGACAGATGCTGGTGGAAAGGGGAAGAGGCGTGGTGGAAAAGGCAAAAAAGGTTTTGTCCGTGGGGAAGGTGGCAAAGCTCCATTATCATCTGCTGAAGATAGACCATCTACCAGCAAAAGTAAGATGTCTACTACTTACCGTGGACAATCCGATGTGCTCCCTTTTTTACGGACACGAACAACAGGAACAAAGGTAGATGATGGCCAAAAAAGGAAAATGCTTGAATGGATCTCAAGTGGTCCAACAAGTGCCCTCTCAGCCACTTCAAGTACCGCATCCAAAAAACACCAGTCCTCTGAGTTGTCATCCCAATCAAACTTGATTTCTCCCAGCTCTGAAGTCTCCATCAGCCCTGCACAGTATGGTGGAACTGAGATGGCTGAGTCTGCAGAGCTGTTCAGTCACACTATAGCCTGGGAATCAGAGGTCTGCTCCCAAGCTACAGTGAGTACAGAACAGGAAATGGTCTGCAGTGATGCCCAAAACCTTTGTGACTCTGATTCAGGCCGTGAGGACCAAGTTTCGGAGCATAATGTTGACCCTTTGTCACAAACTGTAACACCTGTGGTTATAGACAATGAGGAACATACTGATGAAGATGAGACTCAGATACCCGATTGGGATGACAACTTAAATATTCGGTCAGGGCAAGAAGAGGCTCGGTCTGAGGGGGAGGGGAGTGCAAACACAACAATTGATGATGAAGTTCTAGATCCCACCTACTGTCAACCCACAGTCAGGCACTCGAGGAGGTCAACAGAGGTGGTGGAGGAGGATGCAACTGATGACGAAGTTACCTTGCGCCTTCCTGGACAGAGTCGGAGTACTGGTAGCACGTCTACAACTGCATCCTCAGCCACCACTCTGCCTCTGAGCATTATTCGGGGTGGATCAACAGGTCGCATGGCCTCTAAGCCTTGCCTAGCCTGGTCCTTTTTTGACATAGAAAAAGATCGCCCAAATTATGTGATCTGTAAAATTTGTCATGGTTCTCTTAGTAGAGGTCAAAACCTCAGCAGTTTGACAACTTCTTCCATGAATCGTCACATGAATAAATATCATATGGCCCGGTGGGAAGCTCACCGTGCTGCAATGCGGCCTAGCGGAGCGAACCAACCACCGCCTGCACCTTCCAGTGCATCCGCGCGCTCGTCATCTTCTAGGACTGTGGGGACAGCTGTCACACCTGTTTTTCCACCCACAACTTCCACCACTGTAACCGCAACAGGCAGTTTTCTTGGTAGGTCGTCAGTTGTTTCGGAAGGGGAAACAAGTGAGTGTGTACAGCTCTCTCTGACATCGATAGCACCAACTTTGGATGAAGGCAACATCATGTCTCCGCCTGCACTTTCCTCACAAACCTGCATTTTTCCAGGGACACCCTACTCAACACCGTCTACACACAGCAGCCAGATCTCTGTCCCTCAGATGTGGTCAAATAAAAGGCCACTTCCTGCGACCCATGACAAAGCTAAAAGGTTGACTCTATCCCTCTGTAAGCTGTTGGCTACCGAAATGCTGCCTTTCCGCCTAGTGGACACACAGGATTTTAGAGACCTTATGTCTGTCGCTGTGCCCCAGTACCAGATGCCTAGTCGCCACTACTTCTCTAAGAAAGGTGTGCCCGCGCTACACCAGCATGTCGCACACAACATCACCGCTTCCTTGAGAAACTCTGTGTGTGAACAGGTGCATTTCACCACCGATACTTGGACCAGTAAGCATGGACAGGGACGTTACATGTCGCTGACTGGGCACTGGGTAACTATGGTGATAGATGGTGAAGGGTCTGCTGCACAAGTCTTGCCGTCCCCACGACTTGTGTGTCAATCCTCTGTCTGTCCAAGTTCCGCCACTGCTTCTGCATCCTCCACCTCATCTGGGTCCTCCACCTCCGCCCAAAGCCTGCCTGGTCAGGCCACCAGCGTTCTCACTGCGCAGAAGGAATCACGCACCCCTCATTACTATGCTGGCAGCAAAGCGCAACGGCATCAGGCGGTCTTTAGCTTGACATGTCTTGGGAATAAGAGTCACACAGCTGAGGAGTTGTGGTCAGCTTTGCGGTCCGAGTTTAATAAATGGTTGTCTCCACTCAACCTGCAGCCTGGTAAGGCCGTGTGCGACAATGCTGCAAACCTGGGTGCGGCCCTTCGCCTGGGCAAGGTGACACACGTACCTTGTATGGCTCACGTGTTGAACCTTGTCGTCCAGCAATTTTTAACACACTATCCCGGCCTAGATGGCCTTCTGAACAGGGCACGAAAACTGTCTGCTCACTTCCGCCGTTCAAGCGCCGCAGCTGAACGACTTGCATCGCTCCAGAAGTCTTTCGGCCTGCCGGTTCATCGCCTGAAATGCGATGTGGCGACACGCTGGAATTCAACTCTTCACATGTTACAGCGACTGTGGCAGCACCGCCGTGCCCTGGTGCAATATGTCATGACGTATAGCCTGGGCCAACGAGATGCAGAGGTGGGGCAGATCACCCTGATGGAGTGGTCTCAGATCAAAGACCTATGCACCCTTCTGCACAGTTTCGACATGGCGACGAATATGTTTAGCGCTGACAATGCCATTATCAGCATGACGATTCCAGTCATTTACATGCTGGAACACACGCTAAACACTATTCAGAGTCAGGGGGTGGGACAACAGGAAGGGAATGAACTACAGGAGGATTCATATGCGCAAGACACAACAACATCACCAAGGTCCAGACGTTCATCATCACCAAGGCGCCAGGCATGGGAGCATGGAGGACAGGGATCAACAAGGGCGCATGGTAGCAGGCGAGATGTTGAGGAAGGTGCAGGAGGACATGAAGAAATGGAGGACGAACTGTCCATGGACATGGAAGACTCAGCAGATGAGGGAGACCTTGTTCAAATTTCAGTTGAAAGAGGTTGGGGGGAGATGTCAGAGGAAGAAAGAACGGTTAGCACCTCTATGCCACAAACACAGCGTGGACTTGGTCCGCATGGCTGCGCAAGACACATGAGTGCCTTCTTGTTGCACTACCTCCAACATGACCCTCGTATTGTCAAAATTAGAAGTGATGATGACTACTGGCTTGCCACACTATTAGATCCCCGGTACAAGTCCAAATTTTGTGACATAATTCCAGCCATAGAAAGGGACGCACGTATGCAGGAGTATCAGCAGAAGCTGTTACTCGATCTTAGATCCGCTTTTCCACCAAACAACCGTGCAGGTGCAGGGAGTGAATCTCCCAGTTGTAACTTGACAAACATGGGACGGTCTCGTCATCTTCAACAGTCTACACGTACCAGTAGGACCGTATCTGGTGCTGGTAACAGCAATTTTATGGAATCTTTTCATAATTTTTTTAGACCCTCCTTTGCAAGGCCACCAGAGACAACAAGTCTGACACATAGTCAACGGCTGGAGAGGATGATACAGGAGTATCTCCAAATGAACATCGATGCCATGACTTTGCAAATGGAGCCTTGCTCCTTTTGGGCTTCAAACCTAGAAAAATGGCCAGAGCTCTCAACTTGCGCCTTGGAGATTTTGTCGTGTCCAGCTGCCAGCGTTGTCTCTGAACGTGTCTTCAGTGCTGCTGGGTGTGTGCTGACAGATAAGCGCACGCGTCTGTCCAGTGACAATGTGGACAGACTGACGTTCATCAAAATTAACAAGTCATGGATCCAGAAGGAATTTACAACCCCTGTGTCATCCTGGGGAGAGTAAATGCTTGTGGATTTGGAATGTGCGTGATGCAAATCTAGCTGTGAAGTGTACAACTAGGGCACAAGTGCTGCCACTGAATGGGTGGGTGTGTGTGGGGCACAATTTTTGGAAAAAAAGGGAGACTCCGCTTGGAGTAACCCTTGCTTGCTGTGTTTTTAAAAGAAGCCAAGATGAACAGAGCTGGGATCAGGAAAGACTTTGCTACCTACCCTGGTGTCATCCTGGGGACGGTTAATTATGGCGTATTTTTGAATGTGCTTGATGCAAATCTAGCTGTGAAGTGTACAACTAGGGCACAAGTGCTGCCACTGAATGGGTGGGTGTGTGTGGGGCACAATTTTTGGAAAAAAAGGGAGACTCCGCTTGGAGTAACCCTTGCTTGCTGTGTTTTTAAAAGAAGCCAAGATGAACAGAGCTGGGATCAGGAAAGACTTTGCTACCTACCCAGGTGTCATCCTGGGGACGGTTAATTATGGCGTATTTTTGAATGTGCTTGATGCAAATCAAAACATCCTGTTTGCAACTAGGGCCTGTGAGGTAGCACGGTCGGCTGCGCAGCAGAAGACACGGGATCCAGGCATTAAGTTTCACAGCACACGGTTTAATGTCCAAACAAAAGTCCACACCAATATACATGTGCCTCTCCAGCAGAGAACTCAGGGAGTTGTGTTCACTCCCTCACACCCGGCACACCTGCCCTTGTTCCTGATTCTATTTAACCCTTCCTTCAGCCTGTAGGGAAACAGCATTAACCCTAGAGTGGATTTACTTTCTATCATGGAGTGAGCACAACCGGGGCGAGACATACCGGCCGTCATAGATAACCCCGGTCACAGTCTCACAGGCCCAAGTGTTGCCACTGATGGGGTGGGTGTCTGTGTGGCCCAATTTTTGGAAAAAAGGGAGACTCCGCTTGGAGTAACCCTTGCTTGCTGTGTTTTTAAAAGAAGCCAAGATGAACAGAGCTGGGATCAGGAAAGACTTTGCTACCTACCCTGGTGTCATCCTGGGGACGGTTAATTATGGCGTATTTTTGAATGTGCTTGATGCAAATCTAGCTGTGAAGTATACAACTAGGGCACAAGTGCTGCCACTGAATGGGTGGGTGTGTGTGGGGCACAATTTTTGGAAAAAAAGGGAGACTCCGCTTGGAGTAACCCTTGCTTACATTGTTTTTAAAAGAAGCCAAGATGAACAAGTCATGGTTCAGCAAAGACTTTATCTACCTACCCCGGTGTCATCCTGGGGACGGTTAATTATGGCGTATTTTTGAATGTGCTTGATGCAAATCAAAACATCCTGTTTGCAACTAGGGCCCAAGTGCTGCCACTGATGGGGTGGGTGTCTGTGTGGCCCAATTTTTGGAAAAAAGGGAGACTCCGCTTGGAGTAACCCTTGCTTGCTGTGTTTTTAAAAGAAGCCAAGATGAACAGAGCTGGGATCAGGAAAGACTTTGCTACCTACCCTGGTGTCATCCTGGGGACGGTTAATTATAGCGTATTTTTGAATGTGCTTGATGCAAATCTAGCTGTGAAGTGTACAACTAGGGCACAAGTGCTGCCACTGAATGGGTGGGTGTGTGTGGGGCACAATTTTTGGAAAAAAAGGGAGACTCCGCTTGGAGTAACCCTTGCTTGCTGTGTTTTTAAAAGAAGCCAAGATGAACAGAGCTGGGATCAGGAAAGACTTTGCTACCTACCCTGGTGTCATCCTGGGGACGGTTAATTATGGCGTATTTTTGAATGTGCTTGATGCAAATCAAAACATCCTGTTTGCAACTAGGGCCCAAGTGCTGCCACTGATGGGGTGGGTGTCTGTGTGGCCCAATTTTTGGAAAAAAGGGAGACTCCGCTTGGAGTAACCCTTGCTTGCTGTGTTTTTAAAAGAAGCCAAGATGAACAGAGCTGGGATCAGGAAAGACTTTGCTACCTACCCTGGTGTCATCCTGGGGACGGTTAATTATGGCGTATTTTTGAATGTGCTTGATGCAAATCTAGCTGTGAAGTGTACAACTAGGGCACAAGTGCTGCCACTGAATGGATGGGTGTGTGTGGGGCACAATTTTTGGAAAAAAAGGGAGACTCCGCTTGGAGTAACCCTTGCTTACATTGTTTTTAAAAGAAGCCAAGATGAACAAGTCATGGTTCAGCAAAGACTTTATCTACCTACCCCGGTGTCATCCTGGGGACGGTTAATTATGGCGTATTTTTGAATGTGCTTGATGCAAATCAAAACATCCTGTTTGCAACTAGGGCCCAAGTGCTGCCACTGATGGGGTGGGTGTCTGTGTGGCCCAATTTTTGGAAAAAAGGGAGACTCCGCTTGGAGTAACCCTTGCTTGCTGTGTTTTTAAAAGAAGCCAAGATGAACAGAGCTGGGATCAGGAAAGACTTTGCTACCTACCCTGGTGTCATCCTGGGGACGGTTAATTATGGCGTATTTTTGAATGTGCTTGATGCAAATCTAGCTGTGAAGTGTACAACTGGGGCACAAGTGCTGCCACTGAATGGGTGGGTGTGTGTGGGGCCCAATTTTTGGAAAAAAGGGAGACTCCGCTTGGAGTCACCTTGCGGTGTTTTACATGACTTTAGAAGGGCGTGCCATGCCTATATCTGTGTCTCCTCCTCTTTTTCCTTGTCCAGCTCTTTTGTTTTTGCATAAGTATATGTCCTTGTCACTTTCCCATGTGTTTGTGTTGTGTTGTGAGTTGTTTGTGACCTTTTGGACACCTTTGAGGGTGTTTTCTAGGTGTTTTTATGTGTTTGTGATTGCCTGCCATTGTTTTCTATGCAGTTCGAGTTCGGTTCGTCGAACGTTCGACGAGCCGAACTCGAACGGGACCTCCGTTCGGCGAACCGACATCGAGCCGAACCGGGACCGGTTCGCTCATCTCTACTAAAGATATTCGTTGCCATGTCGAAACTGTGCAGAAGGGTGCATAGATCCTTGATCTGAGACCACTCCATCAGGTTTATCTGTCCCACCTCTGCATCTCGTTGGCCCAGGCTATACGTCATGACATATTGCACCAGTGCTCGGCGGTGCTGCCACAGTCACTGTAACATGTGGAGAGTCGAATTCCAGCGTGCCGGCACATCGCATGTCAGGTGATGAACCGGCATGCCGAAAGACTTCTGGAGCGATGCAAGTTGCTCAGCTGTGGCGGTTGAACGGCGGAAGTGAGCAGACAGTTTTCGTGCCCTGTTCAGAAGGCCATCTAGGCCGGGATAGTGTGTTAAAAATTGCCGGACAACAAGGTTCAACACATGAGCCATACAAGGCTTGTGTGTCACCTTGCCCAGGCGAAGGGCCGCACCCAGGTTTGCAGCATTGTCGCACACGGCCTTACCTGGCTGCAGGTTGAGTGGAGACAACCATTTATGAAACTCGGACAGCAGAGCTGCCCACAACTCAGCCGCTGTGTGACTCTTAGTTCCAAGACATTTCAAGCTAAAGACCGCCTGATGCCGTTGCGCTCTGTTGCCAGCATAGTAAGCAGGTGTGCGTGATTCCTTGTGCGCAGTTACAACGCTGGTGGCCTGTCCAGGCAGGCTTGGGGCGGAGGTGGAGGACCCAGAGGAGATTAAGGAGGCAGAAGCGTTGGAGTAACTTATACATACAGAGGATTGACGCACAAGTCGTGGGGACGGCAAGACTTGTTCAGCAGACCCTTCTCCATCTATCACCATAGTTACCCAGTGCCCAGTCAGCGACATGTAACGCCCCTGTCCATGCTTACTGGTCCAAGTATCGGTGGTGAAATGCACCCATTCACTCACACAGTTTCTCAAGGAAGCGGTGATGTTGTGTGCGACATGCTGGTGTAGCGCAGGCACACCTTTCTTGGAGAAGTAGTGGCGACTGGGCATCTGGTACTGGGGCACTGCGACAGACATAAGGTCTTGAAAATCCTCTGTGTCCACCTGGCGGAAAGGCAGCATTTCCGTAGCCAAGAGCTTACAGAGGGATAAAGTCAACCTCTTAGCTTTGTCATGGGTCGGAGGAAATTGCCTTTTATTTGTCCACATCTGAGGGACAGAGATCTGGCTGCTGTGTGTAGATGGTGGTGAGTAGAGTGTCCGTGGAAAAATGCAGATTTCTGAGGGAAGTGCAGGCGTAGACATGATGTTGCCTTCATCCAACGTTGGTGCTATCGATGTCTGAGAGAGCTGTACACACGCACTTGTTTCCCCTTCCAAACCAACTGACGACCTAACAAGCAAACTGCCTGTTGTGGTTACAGTGGTGGAAGGTGTGCGTGGAAAACCAGGTGTGACAGCTGTCCCCCCAGTAATAGAAGATGAAGAGTGCGCGGATGCACTGGAAGGGGCAGGCGGTGGTTGACCTGCTACCCTAGGCCGCATTACAGGACAGTGAGCTTCCCACTGGGAATTATGCTTGGTATTCATGTGACGGCTGACGATTCATGGAAAAAGTTGTCAAACTGGGGAGCTTTTTGCCCTCTACTTATAGATTCACGACAAATTTTACAGATCACATTATTTGGGAGATCCTTTGCAATGTCAAAAAAGTACCAGGCTAGGCAAGGCTTAGAGGACATACGACCTGCAGAGCCACCCCGACTTGTGCTCAGAGGCAGAGTGGTGGCTGAGGATGCAGTTGTAGACATGTTACCAATACTCAGACTCTGTCCAGGAAGGCACAAGGTAACTTCGTCGTCAGTTGCATCCTTCTGCCCGCCTCTGTTGATCTCCTCAAGTGCCTGACTGTGGGTTGACAATAAGTGGGATCTAGAACTTCATCATCAAACTTTGTGTGTGCACTTCCCTTGCCCTCAGACCTAGCCTCTTCCTGCCCTGACCGAACATTTAAGTTGTCATCCCAATCTGGGATCTGCGTCTCATCATCATCAGTATGTTCCTCATTGTCTCCCCCAATAGGTGTTACAGTTTGGGAATGAGGGTCTACATTATGCTCAGAAAGTTGGACATCAGGGCCTGAATCTGAGTCACAAAGGTTCTGGGCATCACTGCAGACCATTTCCTGGTCTGTACTCACTGTAGCTTGGGAGCAGACCTCTGATTCCCAGGCTATAGTGTGACTGAACAGCTCTGCAGACTCAGGCATCTCTGGTACACCATACTGTGCAGGGCGGGTGGAGAATTGATAGCTGGGAGAAAGCAATTGTGATTGGGATGACAACTCAGAGGACTGTTTTTTTTTTTTTTTATGTGGTAGTTGAGGTGGAGGAGAGGGCACTTGTTGGACCACTTGAGATCCATTCAAGCATGTTCTTTTTTTGTGCATCATCTACCTTTCTTACAGTTGTTTGGGTCCGTAAAAAAGGGAGCACATCGGATTGTCCACAGAAAGTAGTAGACATCTTACTTTTGCTGGAAGATTGCTGATCTTCAGCAGATGTTAATGTAGTTTTGCCACCTTCCCCACGGGCACAAACTTTTTTTCCTTTTCCAACACGCCTGTTCCCCTTTCCAACAGCATCTGTCCTTTTGCCACTAATTTTGTTAGCGACAAGATTTGTCACTTACAATGTGGTAGCAAAAATTGAGAGGTGGTGTAGATTTCAGAGGTGGTGTAACTTTATTGACAGCTGTAGAACCAACACTGACTATCCCTGACAATGCAACTATGGCCCTAAAACTGGCAGCACTGTTTGCTATAAAAATAGCGTAGCAAAATATGCATCAGGGTTTAATGCAGAGGTGCTGGAAAATGCTTGGCACCGGTGGGACACAAAATTAGTATAGCAGCCACGTTTTGGATGCCACTTATGTCCAGCACTGTTTGCTATAAAAATAGCGTAGCAAAATGTGCATGAGTGTTTAATGCAGAGGTGCCGGAAAATGCTTGGCACCAGTGGGACACAAAATTAGTATAGCAGCCACTGTTTGGATGCCACTAAGTTTCAGCACTGTTTGATATAAAAATACCGTGGCAAAAGTGGGCAGGTGGGTACAGTGGCCGGGTTCTCTGGGTCAGTGGACAGGAAAGGAATCCTTACTTTCTATCCCTCCTAATGGTGAAATGCAGCAAGGAATTCCCTGAGCTTAGGTACACAGATGCTGTTATCTGAAGCTGTATACAGCGTTTCCACGGACCTGACTGTCACCTATGGCTCTGAGCCTGAGAACATGAGCCCTGAAAAGGACTGAAATAAACTTCTGTCCCTAATCTGTAGAGCGCTGTGTGTATAGCGTACACAGCCGGAGCGGCGCCAGGAGCTGCGTGAGCGGTGACTGATACCTAGACGCAGAAAGCAGATAATGGCGCCGTGAGATTAAATGCCCGTATTTATAATGCAAGGACATGTGACATGGACAGCCTATGACACATGCCCTTGCTTGTCTGGAAAAAAAGACCACTTAGCTGTGTGTGTGTCTGGGACTGGCTGACATGCTGGCCCACCCCACTGCACGCGCGCTTAGGGAAAGAAGAAAAAAAAAAATGGTGATCGCCATTATCCCAGCAGCACTGATCTAAACGCTCCGCCCCCGCACACTATACGCTGAAATTAGATAATAGTGTGAATCACAGAGTGACTCACACTATTACAGTGAAGCCAGCTAGTAAATAGCTAGGCTTTTTGCTGATCGAACTGTTCTCGAACGTAACTAGAGCTATCGAGCTTTTAGCATAAAGCTAGCGTTCGATCTCGAGCACCCCCAAAATCACTCGAACATGAAATTGGCGAACCTCGAACATCGCTCAACTCTACTCCCAAGATGCCCGGGCCACCAAATCGTTACCTCCCACATGCAGAACCAGTACATCAGGAGGTTTGTCCACTCTGCAGTAGTATTGAAACTCCGGCACAACCATGCTCCACTCCATGCCTCGCACGCCGATCCATTTAACCGACGCCATAGAGCTGTCCAGTCCCAGCTGGCGACCATTCGGGCGAGCCTCAGCCCGACGAGCCCCCCAGAAAATGAACGAATGCCCCAATATCCAAATTAGGCACACCCCTACAAAAAAACAAACAGGTTATAAACACACAGATATAACACTAACCAGTTTCGCCAACCAATACATGTCCCACTTCCTAGAAAAAACCTCCGCTGGCCTTAACGTGATAACAACTGAGGCCGAACGCAATGACGAAAACAAGGACTCCCACCTCCCAATGCGTCTCACAACCTCGTCCCCGAGACCCCACCGAGAGGCCTCTGTGTCAGCCCCAATCCTGAAGGAGTGCAACCTGTAGTCCTCCAGCAGCTCCCCCACCCCTTGCAAGCAATTCCGCAGTACTGCCACAAATTGATACCTTGACAAAAAGGACCCATCCATGTGACACAATAACGGGCCTTGGGCGTCCCCCGCAAACTGTAAAATACTCACCCACCACCCTTACCGGACATAATTCCTCACCCGGAACCGCAAATAACATCACCAACCTTTCACGACTCGCCTGATCCGTTTTAGAGCGACGAAGCCGGCCCTCAATGCTCTGCTCCGCCGCAGACACGTCCTCTAACATCAAACCAACACCTTTAACCTTAGATGGACTAACCAACTCCCCGATCCGAAAAGCCCTATAAAAGGCTAGCACAAAAGCAGTCTTGAACAAAACCCGCTCATAATCAGATGAACATATCAACCACAAACCACTCACCAAACGCTTTAACAAAACAAAGGATATCGGCCGCCTTGTGTCCTGCTCCTTCACACCCTTGCAAAAACCCTTCAAGGCCTGCCGCACCTGAAAATCCTGCGAAACATCCCTATTACCTCTAATCTTCAACCAGAAAGCCACAGCCGCCACCCGATGCGCCACTGCTGATGCCGACCGACCAACCTTAAAATCGTTGCTCACCACTGCTAACAACGCAACCAAATGATCCACCTGGCCTCTCTCAAACATGGCCCCCCAACAACGCCTCCCATTGATCCCACACTTTTGCATATCGGCACCAAGTAATCTCGGTCACTGAGTTCCTGATCAGTCCCGAAATCACAGCCTCACCAGACTCCACAAGCCCTCCGGACACACCGCTCCAACCTCATCTGCCCCCGGCATCAACTTCCGAAACCTGTGGAACTGAGAACAAGACAGCACCAGCCACGCCATTGTTGACCCCCGGTATGTGCTTTGCCACTACATGAATGTTCAACTGCAGACATTTGAGCACCAAATGCTGCAAGTACACCACCACAGGCGGACCCCTCAACCGCCAAAACAATTGGAAACAATTCCAGCAATGCCAAATTTTTTTATCAAGCAGACCATACGCCACTCTTCCAGCCATTCACCCTAACACCAATGGCCCCAGAACCAACCGACCCAGCTGCATCCGTATACAGTTGCAACGCTCCATTAGGCACAATGTTATCCTGCCACAGCGCTCGTCCATTAAATCGCCGCAGGAAAACATCCCATACCATAAGGTCCTCCCTAATCTCCCCCGTGACCCACACAAAATGAGCCAATGTCTTCACAGCCGCTGTAGCCGTCACCAACAGTCTACCAAACACGCGCCCCATCGGCATAATTCTGCAAGCAAAGTTCAGCTTCCCTAGCAAAGACTGCGCCACTTTAAGCCGCACCTTCTTTGCCAATCTAACTGCTTCTACCGTGGCCCTTAAGTCCAAAACCTTCTCCTCTGGAAGCCTACACTCCATAGCCATAGAATCAATCTCTATCCCTAAAAACCGCATCACTGACGCTGAACCTTCCGTCTTTTCCTGCGCCAAAGGGATACCAAAAGAGTCCACCACCTTCTGCAACAAAAACAACAAACCCACACAAATCATCGATCCCGCCGGTCCAACGCAGATGAAATCATCCAAATAATGAATGATAGGTGTGACCCCGGACACATCACGCACAACCCACTCGACAAATGAACTAAATGCCTTAAAATAATAAGAAATAGAACAACCCACCGGTAAACAGCGATCAATGTAATAATTCCCATTTCAACCAACAACCCAATAAATGCTGGCTATCTGGGTGAACCAGTAATCTAAATACTGCCTCCACATCCGCCTTTGCCATCAGTGCTCCATGATCCACCGCCTTAACTAAATCCAACGCTTTGTCAAACCACACGTAATACAATGCCGACAATTCCGGAGCAATACAGTCATTCACCGATGACCCTTCTGGGTAAGATAAGTGATGAATAAGCCGAAATTTGTTCGGCTCCTTTTTTGACACCACCCCCAATGGAGAAACAACCAAATTGTGACATGGAGGGGCCTCGAAAGGCCCGCCCATCCTGCCCAAATCAACTTCCTTACCCAATTTTTTGCCCACAACATCCGGGTGTTACCTCGCAGAGCGCAAATTCCCAGAAGACGGCGAAGACAAACCAACATCCGACGGAATGCGAAAACTGTGGGAAAAAACAAACCTCAACATCCGGGTATCTATTTAAAAACAGCCCCATCACCTCTACTTTCACTGGCGTCCTCCCTTTTTCCAGCCCCATCCTCAGCCTTTCCTTTACCCTTTTTGAAACACTTTGCCAGACTATGTCCACCCTCCACAGCCCGAGCACTCGTGCTTGAAACGACAAACTGCTCCAAATTTGCACTGCCCTTTGTTATACTGCCAACAAAACCCCTTCTTCTGGTTCCCCAGGGCCCCAACTCCTGATTCCCCGCCCCCCGAATAGGCTGACTAGGAGCCACCATCAACCGCATCCATAAGGATATGTCCTTATGATCCCACCGCATACTCGCCCGCAGCGCCTTCCTCTGCCTAAATTGCTCATCGTACCGCAACCAGGCTAAACCGCCATACGTCCTATAAGCCTCCCCTATCGTATCTGTGCTGCCCCCGTGCCAGCAGCCGCCACTGCTCGGGTCTGGACCCGCTGTGTGTGTCTGTGGCTCGAGGGGTCTTCCGGACCCAGGGGTCATGTGGACACGCCGAATAAAAAGGGGGGACGTAGATGTACGGGCTAGGCCGTATTAAGTTTGTGACGCCACCCACGGTGTGTGGTGAGGTGGGACACTACCGCTGCTGTTGTTAGGCACCCGGGGGAGATGTAGTGGCAGCTGGATGTTAACCCCTCCGTCGGTAGGGATGGTTGCCCCGGGACCCAGTGTCTCTGTGCAGGGTATAGCGATGGCAAGGGCCGGCGCGCCCGAGCAAGCAGGGGGATGTTTGCTTACTCACAGTAAATGAATCACATGAGTCTTTTGGTAAATCAAGGTGCTGGTGGCCGGCGGCCGCAGCCGGTTGCATTCAGGTCCCCCACCCAGGCTGGTGGTCACTGTCCTTTTTCCTCTGCACTTGTTTTGTGTATGGTGGACTGCCTGGTCTGGAACTCAGGAGTCCTAGGGACTTTGGGTGGGACAGGACCTATAATCCTGCCCACAATCAGTTAATTAGCTAGGCCGCTGGTTTCGGTCCTGGCTTCAGGGTCCGAGTACCCCCTCTGTGCTATGGTTTCCGGGTCAGTTCTCCGTGTTGGTACCGGCGGGCTACAACCCTGTCCCGGTCCACCTTGGATCTGCTGAGCCATCTTCCAGTCTCCTGCTGACGGAGACCACCATCTGCCACCTAGCCAAAGGCACCAGGGCTCCGACCCTGGCACCGTTCAACTTGATCTTCCTCTGCTGGAGCGACACCTAGCTCCAGCCCACACTCCTCTCAACTTGAACTACAAAACTTCTCTGCTTGTTTTCCCACCCCGGGCTGTCTAGATCCCATGGTGGGCGTGTCCAACCACCTGGTCCTGCCCACTGGTGTGCCTATCTTTCCCTAAGGAGGGGTGACTAGGGTTGCAGGTCGGCTGTGTGTTACCTAGGTGAGGGAAGGTGTTATGCGTGGGCCTATTTGTGACTACCTGGTTTTGCTACTAGTAGTGATGAGCGAGTACTAAAAAGCTCGGGTGCTCGAGGCTCGGGCCGAGCATCCCAAGATACTCGTGTACTCGGCCCGAGCACCGAGCCCAATGTTATCCTATGGGAGACCCGAGTATTTTTATGAAATGACCCCCGGCAGCATGTAGAAACCCTAAAAATGTCACAAAAGACTCAGAAGAGTGCTCAAATGACATGGCAACAGCATGGGGAAGACCCCTTGAAGCATTTATCACTCAAAAGTCACAGCTGTGAACAATTTTGTCCGCGTTTTACGCCATTTTTACGGACTCACCAGAAAACCTTCAAAAATGACACCAAAATGAATTTTCATGGCGGAAATGTTAAGTGCACATACCCAATAGTGAGATAGAGCTGGTGTATGTTACTTTTGGAGATTACATAAAAGATTTTACGTGAAAACATTGTGTGGCACTCCGATGTCCCTGAGAAGAGACGTACATGAAGGCCTCTTGAGTCTAATGTGCCCATTTTGAGGAAGTGAGTCTTTGTAGTATTTTCCTTTGCCAGGGCAGCCAAAAATTGGGAGGCTCCACATTGTCCCTGGATAGAGACGTGCATGAGGGCCTGTAAACCTGAGGTGCCCATTGTAAGAAAGTGTGTCTATTGTAGTATAGCCCTTAGGCAGGGCAGCCAAAAATTGGGAGGCTCCACGTTGTCCCTGGATAGAGACGTACATGATGGCCTGTAAACCTGAAGTGTCCATTGTAAGGAAGTGGGTCTATTGTACTATAGCCCTTTGGCAGGGCAGCCAAAAATTGGGAGGCTCCACATTGTCCCTGGATAGAGACCTGTTAGGTTCTTAGTGCGTCCGTGCTTGCATTTAAAAACCGCACGTGTGTGCCTGTTGGTGGCAGCGTTCAGGTGCACTTGTGTGCGTTTTGCACAAACTTGGATATAACGCACAAGTCTAGTGAATACACATCAGCACAGCAATGCAAAATGCGCAAGGGCGTTGGCAACGAACAAGGAAGTGGACAAGATGGTGGTGCAGGCAGAGACCGAGGTCGTGTGCAAGCTCTAATTTCGCCACAACAAAGGGCCACATCTACTCGCTCGCACGTCCTGTCCCAAATTCTTGGGGACCGCAGCAGTACACCGCTCTTGAACCAAGACCAGTGTCAACAGGTTGTTAGTTGGATAGCGGATAATGCTTCCTGTCAGATTGGCACCACCACAAACACTCTGTCTTCCACACGGTCAAGTGTCAGTAGCCGTGATACTGCACCGCACATTTCAGAACCTGATCCTCTTTTCTACCACCAGGCCGAGTACACGTCCACGGACATTACTGATCCCACACTTGGAGACTCGGAAGAGCTGTTCATGTTTCCATTCACACATTCTGGCCTCTCGCCAGCTCCTGTTAAAGTGGGCCATGACGAGATTGTATGTACAGATGCCCAAATATTTGAGCAGCCACGTTCTCACGAAGTTGGCAACGTGTCTCAACAAGGGGTGGACGATGATGAGACACAATTGTCAGGAAGTCAGGAGGAGGAGCAGGGTGCGGAAGAGGAAGACGACGTGGTGGATGATCCAGTAACTGACCCAACCTGGCAGGAGGATATGCAGAGCGAGGACAGCAGTGCACAGGGGGAGGGAGGCGTAGCATCCCAACAGGCAGTAAGAAGCAGGGTGGTGGCCCCAGGCAGACGTCAGGCAACCGTTCCCCGGAACAACAACACGACACAAGGTGCCTGTACAAATGTTAGGTCTTCCCGAGTCTGGCAGTTTTTTAAGTTGGCTCCAGATGATTCTAAAAAGGCCATTTGCAACACCTGCCATGCCAGCATCAGCAGGGGTACCAAAACTAGCAGCCTGACCACCACCAGCATGATCAGGCACATGTCAGCCAAGCACCCGACTTTGTGGGAAGTACAACAGAGTCGAGGAGCAGTGCTTGCTGATGTCACTGCTACGTCTTCGCTTGTTGTGCATGCAAGCCAATCCCCTGTCCATGCTGCCCGCGAACAAGCCTCCTCCGGCCCTGCACCTGCAGTTGCCCATGCAGAAATAACACCATCATCAAGCACGTCCTTGTCCCAGCGCAGAGTTCAGTTATCCATTCAGCAAACCTTTGAACGCAGGTGCAAATACACTGCTAACGCCCCACATGCCACACTTCTAAATGCTAACATTTCGCGACTGCTTGCGCAGGAAATGTTGCCTTTTAGGCTGGTGGAGACAGAAGCATTCCGCGACCTGATGGCGGCAGCTGTCCCACGTTACTCAGTCCCCAGCCGCCACTATTTCTCCCGGTGTGCCGTCCCCGCATTGCATAACCTCGTGTCACAAAACATCACACGTGCCCTGAACAACGCTGTTTCAGCCAAAGTCCACCTAACCACAGACACGTGGACAAGTGCTTGTGGGCAAGGCCGCTACATCTCGTTGACGGCACACTAGGTTAATATTGTGGAAGCTGGGACCCAGTCTGAGCGAGGGACGGAACACGTCCTTCCCACACCAAGGTTTGCAGGCCCTACCTCAGTCAGGGTTTCACCCACACTCTACAGCTCCGGAATGTCATGTTCCTCAGCCTCCTCCTCCTCCTGCGCATCCTCATCCACTTTACTCTCCACACCAGTCCCAAGCTGGAAGCACTGCAGTACTGCCTCGGCGAAGCGGCAACAGGCTGTGCTGAAGCTAATCTGCATAGGTGACAAACCCCACAATGCAGAAGAGGTGTGGACAGCTCTGAAACAGCAGGCAGATCACTGGCTCACACCTCTGAACCTAAAGCCAGGAAAGGTCGTGTGTGACAATGGCCGGAACCTGGTGGCGGCTTTGAGGCGAGGCCAGCTGACACATGTTCCATGCGTGGCCCATGTGCTCAACCTCGTGGTTCAGCGGTTTCTAAAGTCATACCCAGAGCTGTCTGATCTGCTGGTTAAAGTTCGCCACCTGTCTGCACATTTTCGAAAGTCACCTACTGCTTCAACCGGCCTTGCCGGCTTTCAGCGCCGTTTGCATCTTCCGGCTCACAGACTGGTGTGTGATGTCCCCACGCATTGGAATTCAACTCTGCACATGTTGGTCAGGATATGTGAGCAGAAGAGGGCAGTTGTTGAGTACCTGCATCACGTAAGCCGTCGGGAAATGGGTCAAACTCCACACAAAACACCTGAGGAGTGGAGATGGATGTCCGACCTATGTACCATCCTCCAAAACTTTGAGGACTCCACCAAGATGGTGAGCGGCGATGACGACATTATTAGCGTCACCATACCGCTTCTCTACCTTCTAAAATGGTCTCTGCTCAAAAACAATCATGATGCATTGCAGGCAGAGCGCGATGAGTTGGAGCAAGAAACAGTAGTGGGTGTGGGTGATAACACACAGCCCAGCCTCGTCTCATCACAACGTGCAGTGGAGGACTATGATGAGGAGGAGGATGAAGACATGGAGCAACTCTCCGGCCAACATATCCTCGGTTCAGCGTGGCTGGCCAGAGGACAGGGTAGATGATGATGAGGAGGAGGAGGAGGAGGAGGAGGACAGCATGTTCAGTCATCGTGTTGGTCAGGATACTGAAGTGATGGCTGTTAAGAGTCTGGCGCACATGGCTGACTTTGTGGTAAGCTGCCTGTCTCGTGACCCTCGTGTTAAGAACATCTTGGCCGACAATCATTACTGGTTGGTAACACTGTTAGACCCACGCTACAAGGAGAACTTTATGTCTCTTATTCCCGAGGCGGAGAGGTCAGGCAAAATACACCAGTTCCGGAAGGCCATAGTCACGGAAGTAGGCAAAGCATTCCCCTCACAAAACGCTAGCGGCATAGGTCAGGAATCAGTGGACAACCAAGGCGTACAGCCAAGAGGGGCACAAGTCCAATCCGCCAGAGGTAGGGGAACAGTCTTTAAGATGTGGGACAGTTTTCTCAGCCCCTCACGTACCACAGCCCCTGAGGTGCAGGGTAGTGCCACAAGAAATCCTAAGTTTGCCCAGATGCTCAAGGAGTACCTTGCAGATCGAACAACTGTACTCCGACATTCCTCTGTGCCTTACAATTATTGGGTATCCAAGGTGGACACGTGGCATGAATTGGCTCTCTACGCCTTGGAAGTCCTGGCCTGCCCTGCCGCTAGCGTTTTGTCAGAGCGTGTTTTTAGTGCCGCAGGTGGAATCATTACAGATAAACGCACCCGCCTGTCAACTGAAAATGCTGACAGGCTGACTCTGATCAAGATGAACAAGGGTTGGATTGGGCCAGACTTCACCACACCACCAGCAAATGACAGCGGAATTTAAAGTTTGTAACAGGAATTTGCCATGTACCTCCACTCACCCATGGGTACACACTTCTGGACTTTGGCTAATCGCTGGACTGCTCCTCCTTCTCCTCATGCGCCACCATGATGACCGTTACAATAGTTAGGCCGTTGTTTCAGGTATACCCCCAGTGGTAAATTTTTTCGCCCATTCTTTCAGAATGGGCATTACAACGACAGGAGACCCGCTCCTTTGCAATGGGGACAATGTTTTGAGGCCCTCATGCACATCTCTATCCAGGGACAATGTGGAGCCTCCAAATTTTTGGCTGCCCTGCCTAAGGGCTATACTACAATAGACCCACTTCCTTACAATGGGCACTTCAGGTTTACAGGCCATCATGCACGTCTCTTTCCAGGGACAATGTGGAGCCTGACGCTGCCACCGACAGCCACACATGTGCGGTTTTTAAATGCAAGCACGGACGCAATAAGAACCTATCAGGTTTTTAGGAGCGACAATTATTGAGAAGTTTGACACTATCAGACACGGCTGACGTGTATTATTCACTAGACTTGTGCGTTATATACTAGTTTGTGAAATACGCACACAAGTGCACCTGTTTGCTGCCACCGACTGCCAAGTAGAAAGCAGTCCTGCCGCAATGGCAAAGCAGTACAACCCAAATCCAAAAACAGAATATGAGGTATAAGCAAGGATTTTAGAATTAAAACATAGCTTTTAATATCATTAGTCTAAAACACAAACTAAATAGTATAGTAAAGTGCAGTGCAGTGCAAGAAAATATATAAATAGAAAGATCTCACCCGATTTTCTTGATGAGATAAGAAGCCACTGGAAAGTTCAAGGCAGAAGCAGGTCAATCCGGACCAAACAAGGGGGGGGGGGAATGGGGAGCATCCAAAGGACAATATCCCTACCCCTGTCGTGCCCCTGCAATATAATGCTTCCGCCCTTACAAGGGCAGCACCCAAGTCAGGAATGCTCGCCCTACTGACAAATACACCCTCCCAACGCGTTTCCCTCTCTCAAAAGAAAGAGAGTTCATCAGGGGAGAACTCAAAGTAAAGCCTGCAATGGCAGGACGTTACTGCACACAACGTACGGTCGTGTTACAAATGTGTAAACACAGTGCCCTTTCTTGGTGCACATGTGTATGCTAATGGCCAGTGGGTGTATTATTCACTAGACTTGTGCGTTATATACTAGTTTGTGAAAAACGCACACAAGTGCACCTGTACGCTGCCACCGACTGCCACACACGTGCGGATTTTAAATGCAAGCACGGATGCACTAAGAACCTAACAGGTTTTTAGGAGCGACAATTACTGAGAAGTTGGACACTATCAGACACTGCTGACTGACGTGTATTATTCACTAGACTTGTGCGTTATATACTAGTTTGTGAAAAACGCACACAAGTGCACCTGTACGCTGCCACCGACTGCCACACACGTGCGTTTTTTAAATGCAAGCACGGACGCAATAAGAACCGAACAGGTTTTTAGGAGCGACAATTACTGAGAAGTTTGACACTATCAGACACTGCTGACGTGTATTATTTACTAGACTTGTGCGTTATATACTAGTTTGTGAAAAACGCACACAAGTGCACCTGTACGCTGCCACCGACAGGCACACACGTGCGTTTTTTAAATGCAAGCACGGACGCACTAAGAACCTAACAGCTTTTTAGGAGCGACAATTACTGACAAGTTTGACACTATCAGACACTGCTGACTGACGTGTATTATTCACTAGACTTGTGTGTTATATACTAGTTTGTGCAAAACGTGCACCTGTACGCTGCCACCAACAGGCACACACGTGCGGTTTTTAAATGCAAGCACGGACGCACTAAGAACCTAACAGCTTTTTAGGAGCGACAATTACTGAGAAGTTTGACACTATCAGACACTGCTGACTGACGTGTATTATTCACTAGACTTGTGCGTTATATACTAGTTTGTGAAAAACACACACAAGTGCACCTGTACGCTCCCACCGACAGGCACACACGTGCGTTTTTTAAATGCAAGCACGGACGCACTAAGAACCTAACAGGTTTTTAGGAGCGACAATTACTGAGAAGTCTGACACTATCTATCAGGACTGTTTTAGACTGTGTACACCAGCCCCAGATATGATGAAGGCTGGTATACGGTCACCACTAGGAATGGCTATATACCCTGCCTGCCTGTATACAGCTACAATAGTCATGAGAAGGACTCTTGTGGTCACTAGCCTGTATTCCGACCTGGCTATACCCTGCCTGCCTGTATACAGCAACAATAGTCCTGAGAAGCACTCTTCTCCTGTACTCCGACCTGGCTATACCCTGCCTGTATACAACTACAATAGTCCTGAGAAGGACTTCTGGTCACACTGTTTGCAGCCCTGCTACGGAAATAACTATAAAGGGCCGCAAACCTTTCCCTGAAGCAGCAACACTCTCCCTGCACTGACTGTGTGGATGGCTGTGTGCAGAGCACAGCGCGCCCACCGGTACAAAGGCTCGGTCACGCTGCGCAGGCAAGCCAATCACTGCAATTCCACAACTAACAGGGCTGTGGCATTGCAGTGGTCTGCCAGCCAATCCCTGCATGAGGGCTGGCTCTCAAAAGAGTGCCAACATGCAGGGATGAAGACCACGAGTACAGCACGAGTATCGCGAGATTACTCGGTCCTCGCCGAGCAGCCCGAGTACAGTGATACTCGTGCGAGTACCGAGTAGTGACAAGCATACTCGCTCAACACTAGCTACTAGCAATCCCTATTTCTATCATGAAATGACAATTTGTGGCACATAACTATTCTACACAATCAGTCTCCTATCTATCTCTACTATTATTAAACCCCTAGGTAAGCAAACTGGCTTGAAGCACCAGCGGCAGCACCTTCCCTAATATTTCACATTCCCAAAATGGTGCAGACGCTGCATGTCTGCTTTTTATATGCAGATGGACTTGTTACTTAGGCAGCCAAAGACATAAATCCTTGTGAGAGCATAGCCCTGGTTCCCCGCTATCCCATAGGCATCATTGCAATACCCAATAGTTGGTCAGAACAGAGGAACTTCAAAAAGTTTTCCTCCCTTGTCAGAGTACCCTGCACATCAGGGCCTGGGTGCTGGGAGGGTCTAATGAAATTGTCCCAGACCATTAATAGTTTTACCCTGCATCTAATGGACCTGGTGTGTGTCTCATTCCTCTCTACTTCTTTTTTGCCGCAGGAACTATCACCCAGCGTTGTCAGACGGGAATTTTTTTTACTTTCTTCAACTACGACTTTCTGGTATTGCACCATTTTAGTAGCCCTGGAATGGAAAGTTCTCTTTGTAGAATGGGTCAAGAAGGGTGAACATGAACAACCAGTTATCTTGCCAAAATGCATATAATGCGTGGGTCACGGGAAAGGCACATAAAGGAACATGAAGTTAGCTATATGTGCCATACTGCCAACAGGCAAAATTTACCTATCCCCACCAAAAAGTTGACTCTCCTCTTCCCCTTACTGCTCCTCCCTCTCCTCCTGCTCTTCCTTTCCAGGGCATCCATGCTCAACAAACAACATGAAGCTGGTATCTCTAGTACCCTCTGTAGCACAGGCAACCATCTGTTGTTCCTCCTCCTTATTATCTCATTATCACAAAATTTGTGCTGAGAAGATAGGTTGATGCTGGGATGGGTATAATATACTTGTAATCTTTCTTTCTGTGATGCCCTGGAAGAGCCAGGTGGTCACACAGTAGGTCCCTGCACAACACCTTCCCTCACAGGGTTACACACAGCCGACCTGAAACCCTAGCCACCCCCCTCACGGCAAGACAGGTACACCAGTGGGCCGGACCATGCGGATGAGAAATGCCCACCTAGGGGTCTAGACAGCCCGGGGCGGGAAAAATGACAGATCAAGTCTAGAGTTCAAGTTGAGAGGAGTGAAGCTGGGGGCTAAGTGTAACTCCAGCAGGAGGAGAAGCTCAAGTTGACAGGCGCCAGGGTTGGAGCCCTGGTGCCTTGGCTAAGTGGCAGACGGTGGTCTCCGTCAGCAGGCGATGGGAAGACGGCAGCCGGAGATCCGAGGTGGACCAGGACAGGGTTGGAGCCCGCCGGTACCGACACCGGAGAACCGACCCGGAAACCGTGCACAGAGGGTGTACTTGGACCCTGAAGCCAGGACCGGAGCCAACGGCCTAGCTAATTAACCAATTGAGGGCGGGATTTTAGGTCCTCTCCCAACCAAAGTCCCGAAAGCAGACAACCACCCACATAGAGGGATAGGGCATCCGCCAGGGATCAGTAGATCCCACGGGTCAGCGTTAGCGGGCTCGGCTCCTCAGGTACGCAAAACACCGGGAGCGGACTCTTGCGTTTCACACTGAAAAGGCTACACAAACACAAAAACAGTGCAGAGGGAAAGACAGCGACCATCAGCCCGGGTGGGGGACCGGAGTACAACTGGCCGCGGCGACCAGCCACCAGCACCTTTGGTTTACCAAAAGACTCGTGTGATTTATTAACGGTGAGTTACCAAACATCCCCTGGTACGTTTGGGCGCGTAGGCCCCTGCCACCGCCCTCCCGTGCACAAACCCACCGGGTCCCGGGGCAACCATCCCTACCCATGGAGGGGTTAACATCCAGCTGCCATCACACCTCCCCCGGGTATCCCGCAACAGCAGCGGTGGTGTCACACTTCACCACACACCGTGGGTGGCGTCACGAACCGAGTACGGCCAAGCCCGTACAACTACGTCCCCACTTTTCTTTTGGCGTGTCCGTGTGACCCCCGGGTCCGGAGGATCCCTCGAGCCACACAGCGGGTTCGGACCCGAGCAGCTCGGCTGCTACAGGCGTGGGGGCGGTACATTTCTCCATCTACACCTGGTTAGAATAGAAAGTTTCCACTTTAACTATGAGCAGCAAGCTTTTGAGTAGACACAGAAGTACTGCACGCTCTTTATCTCTTAGTGCAGGACTCAACCCCCCCATGGTTCTGGGTTCCCAACCTATAGTACTGCCTCCATCAGTATTCAAATCACAACCACACCTCACACCACACCCTGTCAGACATACCAGTGGGCTGCTAAGCTGGATTAGAGCAGCCCATAGTCAGGCAGACTAGTGGGAGGGAAGTAGGATAGAACAGTGTTAGCCCTCGAGTAATGAGGAGCTAGAGGAGCTTGTGGCTCCAGAGGAGTTACAGGTTGGGTCGCAGATGGTGGTGTGGGACCGGATGAGTCGGAGACCCAGTCATAGGGTATTGAGGCTAGGTGCCTGGACCCAGTCTTGGAGGACGGGAGGCATCTTCGAGTCGAATAACCGGTCTTTAACCGATAGTACGGCGGGGTACTGGACCCTAGGTCGGGAAGTAGCTTCAGGCAACTCAGCAATTAACCTGCGGAGGATAGTGACTTTATGGACTTGTCTCCAAGAAGCTCAGAGATCTAGGGCACTAGCGCAACGATGGGGATAGGGCTTTCCAACCCAAGCAGCCCACAGAATTCCCAAGCATGAGCCCTTGAGAGCACAGCTCCACTACAAACAGTAGGGAGTGGGGCCCGGACAGCTTTATGCCAACGAGCCAATAGAACACTTCAAATTTGCGCACAAAGGCAGGCTCTGGACCACCTGGCAGTACTATAGGGGACGGATACCCAGACGAGCTCCCCCCAAGAGGGCAGCGGCACCCAGAGACTTGGTTTACCTTGTTGTCAGAGTCTGCATTGTGGCCACATCATAACCAACACTGCCTGAGTGAGTACATGGTCCTCCCCTGCTTCCAATCCGCACCCCGCTCCCCAACATCACCATCCAGAGTCCCGGGGTCTCCCCTACCCATGGAGGGAAATGTTACCTGGCTGCCCCCACTCCATCTCCCCGGGTACTCCCATCGGCAGCGGTGGTACTCTCCTTTTCCGCGATTCACGGGTGGCGTCACACACTCTTATCCCCTGTAACTAGCCCCCTTTTCATTTGAGAGTGGCCGCGAATCCCTGGGTCCGGAGACCCTCGAGCCACAGCAGCAGCAACCCCCGGATCCGAGCGGTTTGACCGTTGACCGGTGCAGGGGCGGCACACCTCACATTTTCTGGTGTCACTAACAGGATACGGACTGGGCCCACTAACCTGGGTGACGTGCAGCTTGAGAGTCAAAGCGGCTGTATCAAGATCCCGTTCCCGCAATTTTCCGCCATCTTTGGCATCAAAATGCTATCTTCCTGACCAAAAGTGCGCAAAGCTGAAGCCCCGACCCTGAGAGTGTGGCCAGAACCGGAAATTCCCAGGTTTCCCCGGGGTTAGTGGGATTGGCTGACGAAAACCAATGGGGCGTGACGGGATGTAGCAGTGGAAGTGGAGCAGGGACGCCAGGACTCTGCCATAAAGTTCTTGGACACCGCAGAGGCAAGATGGCGGCAGCAAGGGACTGGTCACCAGAGCGCGCTGCTCCTGGGACAGCGACCTGGATAGAGAAAGAAACTGAGCAGCTATGCAGGAGGAATGCGAACGCAGTTTCTGTACATCCTGGACCATTGGAAGGAAAAGATGAGGAGTCTAGCAGTGACGATGCTGGCCCATGAGATGGAGGTCCCACGAGAGGAGCGGGTAAGCAGCTACCCAGTCCCAGTTGACCCAGTTGACCCGGCCTACCTGGCCGCGGGATCCGGTCTGCTCCGGACCGTTGCAAGCATCCGGCCACCATCACCCTCACCCTCGGTGGACGCCGAGCCACTACCCCCAACACCGACAGCGGAAAATCCAGTCCCCATTTGTGAAATGCATGCTACAAACCCCCTGACCTTACCATCAGACCAGGCCGCGACACAGCTAATTCCAGCACCGGCCCGACCCGGCCGCATCACCATACCCGTACCTCAATATGGAGCACCCGGACTCTGCAACCCCGGCTGCGGAACGGCCAGTTTCTCTACCCACCACAGCGGAGGCGGAGCCTGAGGAGATGCTAATTCTGCCACCACGCAGCATCCCGGCGGCTGCCGGGGCCGTAGCAGTTACCTTGCAGACATTACCTGTAGGAGAGGCGAGGCCGGATGCTGACGACCCTTATTGAAAAAGACAACAGCAAAAGCTGCACCTGGAAATGTCCACATGAGAACAGCGACGACGGGAGATTGATGCCTGCACTAATCGAGAGAAGGACCATTTGAGAAAAGTCACCTACCGGGTAAGAGGGCCGCAGTACCTTGACCTAGTGGAGCGCTTTGATCTAATCAAGGGATGGGAGTTCATCACGGAAGCGGGCCTCACGGCTGGAGTGTTCATTTCCCGGAGGGATGTAGAGGAGCGACTCCCTAGAGGGTACCCAGGACGGAATCTGGAGCCGGGAGAGATGATCTCCTACTGCCGACATTGCGGCGAGCGGGGTTGGTACGTCCTGGAGGTAGAGAGGCTCTTCCTCCTTGATGGGAAAGCCATGCCGGTCTCTTCAGTGAATTATGGGCAGTAGTGGTAGCGGAACCTGGCTACTCTACAAAGTTTAAAGTTAAAGTTTAAGTCTGTGTTTCAATGCTGTTAATGATAGTGTGTAATGATAAGGAAAATTTTAAATGAAAATGTTAATTTTTATGCTCACTAATTAACAGATTACCTCACCTGATTCAGGAGTTATAACGTTTGCACCTGGTGCATGGACCTTGTTTAATCTTATTGCTAGTAAAATTGGACCATGGCTGAGGGACTGGCAGCAGCCAGCACAAACTTGAGCCTTTGTAAATGGTTGTGCCTAGTGCGCCCACCAGAGTCGTCTTTTATACCTCCAGGACTTCAACCCCGTCACGGACCCCAAGTAGGAAGCGGCGGGTTACAGGTTGTTTGGGTGGCAGGTTGAAGGGAGAGGGACAATGGGAATGGACTGTTGCAGGAAGGGGTTACAGCAGAGTAGGCTAAGCCACCCGCTACCGCTACAAATGGTAGCGTTCCCATGGTTCTCTTACTAAAAATGAACTCTAAGAGTTATATGTAACGTTTAAGTAATATGCATCTGTGCCCGAATCCTGTGTCGCGGGCGGGGAGGGGACGCTGCGCTCACCACGCTCGGGTCCGGCACTGCTGCTGCTTCGCTTGCTGCTCGGTAGCTCGAGCGGTGGGCCGGATACGGGGACTCGAGCGGCGCTCCTCGCCCGTGAGTGAAAAGGGGAATGGTTTTGGGGATTTATTGTCCGTGACGCCACCCACGGTTGTGGTGAGGTTGTGACACCACCGCTGCTCTGGACGGGGATCCCGGGAGAGATGACAGGGAGCAGCCTAGATGTTGTTTTTGTAAAATGCAGACCGTTCACGGGCTGCCCGTCCATCACCGGTTTTATTTTTGTTAACTGCAAAAGAGTAAAAACATTTATAACACAAGCATTTTTAGTCAAACTTCCCATAACGGGAGGCACATTCTTAAACGTTGCTAACGGTATATGTTTATTAAACGGTAACGGCTTCCGCTCTTCTCGCACACAAGCAACCTGGCCCTGATGCTGCCCCTAAGAAGTGGGCAGCACCCTTTGACCCCAGTCCAGAACCAAGTTGCCCGAGCGGGTACAGTCTCTTTCAGGGAACCCGCGTCCATGGGGACCCCTGAACCCCCGGAGGATCGCCACCGGTTATGGTAGCGGTGGGCCTGGGCCATCCCTTTCCTCCAGGCCCATCCTCCAAATCTGCCTCTCCGGAGGCGGTAACGGTTTAAGCCAACTATTTACATCCCACAAGTTTGTGGTTGCCCTGCAAGTTCTCGGGCTTGTCCGTAAGCAGTTCCTTACGCAACGGTTGCAGACAGTCCCTGCGGGGACTAGTTGCCGGCAACAGCCGGTTCAATCACGGTTCCAATCAGATAAACTTCTTTGGTTGATTCAATCTTATCATTTAAACTTTTAACGGTACTGGTGGTCCCAATGGGGACAACTGGCAGCAGGGCCCCGCTGCCATTACTGCTCACTTTCATCCTCCTCACCCGGCCCTGGGTGGAGGAACACAGGTACCAGCCCCTCCAGCGCATAGCAGGCGCGACGAGGAAGGGCCGCCCGGTATCCATTATTTCCGCTCTCGGGGATGTAAGTGGCCTCCGTGCCATACAGGGCGACGACTCCCTCGTCCTCCTCCGAAACAGGCTCTGTGTCAGGTCCGGAATCACTATCATCTGTCCCTGCGCCAGGCGGGTTGCCGCGGGTTGCCGCCAGCTGCCGCAGTCTCCGGGCTCACCACTCTTTCGGCTACCGTTACAAGGGGGTGTATGTCAGACGGACCAACAGCAGCGGGATGCACGGGCAGGGAAGACGGAGGCGGCATTGGGGGCCAGGGGTAGACCGGGTCCCTCAGCCGCAATGGCCGGTCCCTCGGGGACGCAGGGGCGTGGGTCACTCACCAGCTCCTCCATCATGGCCTCCATTCTGTACACCCGGTCGACCGCAGCTACCTCCTCCACCTCCGCGGTCCACTGCTCCATCAGCAGACATATCTGACTCCGGTAGCACCGGCAGATCCCCGCCGTTCGGGCCCTGAGCCACGACGCTGTTCCGGGCACCGGCTCCGTAACCTCTGTGTAGCTGGACGGGGCGGACATGTTGGTAGCGGTACTTTCCAGGAACCAGCAGATCGCAGAGTCCTGGCGTCCCTGCCTCTTATAGCCGCGGGCTACATGTGGCCAGATGCCATCCGTCCCCCTTAGTCTTTTTCCGGCTCCTCCTCTACAGGGGTGGGGTTTCGGCATTCGCGCCTACACTGCTTGAGGAGACACTCGAGCGGGGACTTTTCGCGCCCAAAATGGCGGCTTCTCAAAATTTTCGGCCGGACACCTCCGGCGGTCACAAGGCGCACCTCTACCAGACGGCAGAGCGGTAAGATCCTGTTCGTGACACCAAGTTATCGCGGGAGGGGAGGGGGCGCTTTGCTCACCACGCTCGGGTCCGGCACTGCTGCTGCTTCGCTTGCTGCTCGGTGGCTCGAGCGGTGGGCCGGATCCGGGGACTCGAGCGGCGCTCTTCGCCCGTGAGTGAAAAGGGGAATGGTTTGGGGGATTTATTGTCCGTGACGCCACGCACAGTTGTGGTGAGGTTGTGACACCACCGCTGCTCTGGACGGGGATCCCAGGAGAGATGACAGGGAGCAGCTTAGATGTTGTTTTTCCCCTCCGTGGGTAGGGGGGTTGGTTGTCCCGGGGCCCGGTGAGGGAGGAATGGCAGGTGGGTTACAGGGCTTGGTGAGGTGCAGGGTCGCGGGGGGCAGCGCGGTGCCGCACGGCACGGTGGTACTCACTCAGCCAATGATGAATGCAAAGTCTCCGGTAAAACAAATGGCTGGATGGACGGGTCCCACAGACGGCTGTGGTGGTTCTTCTCCCGGTAGGTTGGCGGTGACTGCCTTTCCCTGCACCTGTGTTATGTTCTCGGTTCTGATGGCTTCCCACCGGTAACCCGCTCCCCAGCTTGGATGGATGCTGAGGGAGCCCCTTTTGCCCGCAGGCTCTGGCCCTGGGAACTGTAGCCTTGGCGGTGACTGTATTTCCCTTCACGGTTTGAGCGGTTGCCTTCAATCGGGTCTTGACTGCTGAGAAACCCCGGGGGTTCCCTTTGCTAACGGATTTGACTGGTTTTACGGCGACTTCAAGCCTGGTCGGGGTCCGTAGGCCCTGTCGAATGGTGCTGGCTTCTCTTCGCTCTTCGATCCGGTACCGGCGGGCCACCGCCCGTCCCCGGTCCTTACGGTTCATGTCAATCAGCCCCTCCTGCAGACGGTCACCACCGTCTGCCAACCTTGCTGTATGTGCCCGGAACACGCACCCGGACACAGTCAGTCTGCTCCACTACCACTTCACTCCTCAACTCTCCAACCACTCTGCACTCCTCTGCACTACTCTGCCTTCCTTTTCCCGCCTCCAGGACTGTGAACTCCTCGGTGGGTGGGGCCAACCTCCTGGCTCCACCCCCTGGTGTGGACATCAGCCCCTAGAGGGAGGCAACAAGGATTTTTGTCTGACTTTGATGTGCCTAGCCGGGGTGTGGGGTGTGTTGTTGCAATACCTGTGACGTCCTGGCTTGTCCAGGGCGCCACACCTGCACAGGGGTTTCCCAGCACGAAGCAAAGGGGAAGAGGTATCGGTGTCACTTACTGACATGGATTGTGGACCCAGGCATTCTTCTCACCTAGTCTGATGGTTGGAAGATGTGTGCATGAGCATGCTAGTGGTAGTCTGGCTGGTAATGTCTGGCCCCTGCAGAGCTTGGTACAGCACAATTTGCAAATAACCAATTTTTTGTCTTCTGCACTCCCTGTAATAATGTATAATCAAAAAATCCATTATATGTCACTACAATGAAATGTATAACCTTATAATCTCGCCACTGAGTGTCGGCATACAACCCGTGGAGAGAAAAAGTGACCCAAAAAGCAATCAATATGAGATATAAAATTATTTTGTTAAATTCATTTAAAAAAAAAAAATATAAAAACATAAAAGAATGATAAAAAGACAGTGAGATTCCCAAATGATAGCAGCAAGACAAATCGAAAGTGACAGTGCAAACAACGGACCCAAAGTATTGCTGTGACGCCCCTGGACTATCAGGTTGTCACATGGTATTGCACAACCTATCCTCCCGTGCAGTATTCCACCTCACTCTTGGTTATGGGTCCCTATCTTAGTAGTGTTGCCTCCAAACAGCAAATCAAATCCTAGATACACCCTGCACCACACCCACCAGGCACACCAGTGGAGGACTTGAGTGGAATAGAGTCGCCCACCTGGGGGGTCAGGGAGGGGAGGTGAGGAGTGTAGTCAGAGAGTAGTCAGAGAGAGTGAGTAAGAGGAGGTCAAGAGCGGTGGCTCCAAATAGAAGCTGTCTAGGTTGCAGACGGTGGTCTGGACATAGAGGAGTCGGACCCCCGGTCACAGGGGATTGTGGCAAGGTGCCTGGACCTGTCGAGGAGGACAGCCGGCAGCCTAGCACTAGAGATGAGCGAACCGGTCGTGGTTCGGCTCGAGTTCGGTTCGCCGAACGGAGGTCTCGTTCGAGTTCGGTTCGGCGAACCGCTCGAACCACATAGGAAATAATAAGACGCAATCACAAACACATAAAAACACCTAGAAAAAAACCCCAAAGGTGTCCAAAAGGTGACAAACAACTCACAACACAACACAAACACATGGGAAAGTGACAAAGACGTATACTCATGCGAAAACAAAACCGCGTTACGAGGAAAAAGAGGACGAGACACAGATATAGGCAAGGCATGCCCTTCTAAAATCATCTAAAACACTGCAAGGTGACTCCAAGCGGAGTCTCCTTTTTTTTTCCAAAAATTGGGCCATACAAGTACAAGTAATACTTCAGTGGCATTACTTGTGCCCCAATTGTACACTTCACAGGTAGATTTGCATCAAGCACATTCAAAATACACAAGCATTTACTCTCCCCAAGATGACACAGGGGTAGTAAATTCCTTGTGGATCCATGACTTGTTCATTTTGATGAACGTTAGTCTGTCCACATTGTCACTGGACAGACGGGTGCGCTTATCTGTCAGCACACACCCAGCAGCACTGAAGACACGTTCAGAGACAACGCTGGCAGCTGGACACGACAAGATCTCCAAGGCATAAGTGGAGAGCTCTGGCCATTTTTCAAGATTTGAAGCCCAAAATGAGCAAGGCTCCAGTTGCAAAGTCATGGCATCGATATTCATTTAGAGATACTCCTGTATCATCCTCTCCAGCCGTTGACTATGTGTCAGACTTGTTGTCTCTGGTGGCCTTGCAAAGGATGGTCTAAAAAAATTATGAAAAGATTCAATAAAATTGCTGTTACCAGCACCAGATACGGTGCTGCTGGTACGGTTAGACTGTTGAAGATGACGAGACCGTCCCATGTTTGTCGAGTTACAACTGGGAGATTCACTCCGTGCACCATGGGTGTTTTGTGGAAAAGCCGAGTTAAGATCGAGTAACAGCTTTTGCTGATACTCCTGCATACGTGTGTCCCTTTCTATGGCTGGAATTATGTCACAAAATTTGGACTTGTACCGGGGATCTAATAGTGTGGCAAGCCTGTACTCATCATCCCTTCTAATTTTGACAATACGAGGGTTATGTTGGAAGTAGTGCAGCAAGAAGGCGTTCATGTGTCTGGCGCAGCCATGCGGACCAAGTCCACGCTGTGTTTGTGGCATAGAGCTGCTAACCGTGCTTTCTTCCTCTGACATCTCTCCCCAACCTCTTTCAACTGAAATTTGACCAAGGTCTCCCTCATCCGCTGAGTCTTCCATGTCCATGGACAGTTCGTCCTCCATTTCTTCATGTTCTCCTACACCTTCCTCAACATTTCGCCTGCTACCATGCGCCCTTGTTGATCCCTGTCCCCCATGGTCCCATGCCTGCCGCCTTGGTGATGATGAACGTCTGGACCTTGGTGATGTTGTTGTCTCTTGCGCATATGAATCCTCCTGTAGTTCCTCCCCTTCCTGTTGTCCCACCCCCTGACTCCGAATAGTGTTTAGCGTGTGCTCCAGCATGTAAATGACTGGAATTGTCATGCTGATAATGGCATTGTCAGCGCTAAACATATTCGTCGCCATGTCGAAACTGTGCAGAAGGGTGCATAGGTCCTTGATCTGAGACCACTCCATCAGGGTGATCTGCCCCACCTCTGCATCTCGTTGGCCCAGGCTATACGTCATGACGTATTGCACCAGGGCTCGGCGGTGCTGCCACAGTCGCTGTAACATGTGGAGAGTCGAATTCCAGCGTGTCGGCACATTGCATTTCAGGCGATGAACCGGCAGGCCGAAAGACTTCTGAAGCGATGTAAGTCGCTCAGCTGCGGCGGTTTAACGGCGGAAGTGAGCAGACAGTTTTCGTGCCCTGTTCAGAAGGCCATCTAGGCCGGGATAGTGTGTTAAAAATTGCTGGACAACAAGGTTCAACACGTGAGCCATACAAGGCACGTGTGTCACCTTGCCCAGGCGAAGGGCCGCACCCAGGTTTGCAGCATTGTCGCACACGACCTTACCAGGCTGCAGGTTGAGTGGAGACAACCATTTACCAAACTCAGTCTCCAGAGCTGCCCACAACTCAGCCGCTGTGTGACTCTTAGTTCCAAGACATTTCATGACAAAGACCGCCTGATGCCGTTGCGCTCTGCTGCCAGCATAGTAATGAGGTGTGCGTGATTCCTTCTGCACAGTTCCAATGCTGGTGGCCTGACCAGGCAGGCTTGGGGCGGAGGTGGAGGACCCAGACGAGGTTGAGGAGGCAGAAGCAGTGGAGGAACTTGGACAGACAGAGGATTGACACACAAGTCATGGGGACGGCAAGACTTGTGCAGCAGACCCTTCACCATCTATCACCATAGTTACCCAGTGCCCAGTCATCGACATGTAACGTCCCTGTCCATGCTTACTGGTCCAAGTATCTGTGGTGAAATGCGCCCGTTCACACACAGAGTTTCTAAAGGAAGCCGATGAGTAGAGAGCTGTGGAAAAGAAGCACAATAGGGTTTTACCCCAATAACACAGGGGGTAAAGACAGGGAGCAGTAATACTCACCAAATGAAGTTGTGAAAGTCACAACTACTATATAGGCATGGAAAACTGGGATCACGGCAGCAGTAACCCAAACGGCAGATAACAGAGAACAATAGAAGAAAATCGGGTTTTTATCAGCCGCGCCAATGATCACTTCTCAGGTATTCAGATTAATGGATCTTTTATTTTGCACAGGTCTACGCGTTTCTGGAGTCTCAGCTCCCTTCCTCAGGACCATCAGGCATAAGAACACATCAAATCTACCATAATGGAGACGAACACAGTTTAAATACATTTGATGACATCACAGGCCCGCCCCTGATAGAAAAAAACTGCGGGAAAAGGGTGCATTGCAGTGAAGCATGACACAATACAATTAGTTTCATGAATGATGTGAAAAATAAAGTCAATTATAGTAGACATGACCCACATCTCAAATCGTGATGTAATAAATTAATCGAAAATGAAAAACAATAGAACATATATATGTGTAATCATGATTATCTCTCTTAAAAAAAGAAATATATACATCTGTGCAAGAAGGACATATGAAATGAGCCTAGAACTCACTTAAACATGTCAGCGCTGGGAACCACGAAAATATAAGATAGGTCAGTGAGAGCATGAAACCACACATCCAGCCAGGTATATAGTGTTTCAGGGTGAAGAAAGAAACTCAAAAACCCCTGAATCAGTGAAAAAATGAACCACAACCAATGTTCCAGATAGAGAATCATAATAAAGATGAGAAATAAAATCCAAGAATCAAGGAACCAATCAATACCATGATATAGTGAGTGAGTTCAAGAGAGTTCATGAGCGTGGGGAAAAAACCCACTCCGCATGCGTAGAAAGCAAGTGCCAGACCCAGAGAGGTGAAATGAGTTCAGGACCGTGAGAAAAAAAAAAAGTTACGGCGCTTGCATTATTCAGAGACCATGAGCAAGTTTAGAATATTTGAACCGAGTAAATAAAAAACAGATATATAACGACCAACAGTGAATGTGCATTATCAGACTTTATAAACCTGATCATATATAATAGTCGGAGGAAAAAACATTTTTTAGAAAGGACACCTAAAGAAAGAGCAAAGAGACCTCCCACAGAACGTCAGATCAAAAATAGTATATATTAAAACGTGGGATTAGTGTAGGTGGGAAAGATGGAAACTGGAGAACAGAAAACCCGTATGTCCCGAGGGTAAGGATGCGATCCCCCGTGTAGAAATCCCGGTGACAACGGGGATCAAGGAGATATACTGCCACCACAAAAATCGTCACAAAGAAAAACCGGAGTATAACAAAAGTGATAACCAAAGGGTGGGTTATGCAATAACCATACAATCTGTATGCCAATGACATCACAAATGGAAATATATATCAATATTAGAATTTATAATTAAAACAGAGAAGTGGAGGAGGGAAAAAGTATAAAGTGTTCGAGACAATTACTGTTAATCAAAGACCAGATAAATTCTGTGTCCCAGAAAAACTTATAAATATGATATGATACATGATGATAATAAAAGCATAAAAACTGTAGTAGACCTGGCATAAAACATAGCTAAAAGCCTATTAAAAACACAATAGATAAAACTAAACACAATGTTGCAGGAATAATATTAAAACTCTCTTCTTCTCTGTTTTAATTATAAATTCTAATATTGATATATATTTCCATTTGTGATGTCATTGGCATACAGATTGTATGGTTATTGCATCACCCACCCTTTGGTTATCACTTTTGTTATACTCCGGTTTTTCTTTGTGACAATTTTTGTGGTGGCAGTATATCTCCTTGATCCCCGTTGTCACCGGGATTTCTACACAGGGATCGCATCCTTACCCTCGGGATATACGGGTTTTCTGTTCTCCATCTTCCATCTTTCCCACCTACACTAATCCCACGTTTTAATATATACTATTTTTGATCTGACGTTCTGTAGGAGGTCTCTTTGCTCTTTCTTTAGGTGTCCTTTCTAAAAAATGTTTTTTCCTCCGACTATTATATATGGTCAGGTTTATAAAGTCTGATAATGCCTATTCACTGTTGGTCGCTATATATCTGTTTTTTATTTACTCGGTTCAAATATTCTAAACTTGCTCATGGTCTCTGAATAACGCAAGCGCCGTAACTTTTTTTTTCTCACGGTCCTGAACTCATTTCACCTCTCTGGGTCTGGCACTTGCTTTCTACTAGAAGAAAGAAAAATCCAGCTTCCGGAGTAGTAGTAAAACTGATGCAAAATTTTATTAAAGGACGTAAAAATTAATATGATGACAAAAATAGGAAGCCCATATGCGGCGTAAGGCCTTACGCCGCATATGGGCTCCCTATTTTTGTCATCATATTAATTTTTACGTCCTTTAATAAAATTTTGCATCAGTTTTACTACTACTCCGGAAGCTGGATTTTTCTTTCTTCTATTGGACCCTTGCACTGCCAGAGTGTTATCCTTGCATGCCGGACTTTGCCCCAGTTGAGCTGGATCACTTTTTTTCCTTCTCATCGACTTGCTTTCTACGCATGCGGAGTGGGTTTTTTCCCCACGCTCATGAACTCTCTTGAACTCACTCACTATATCATGGTATTGAGCGGTTCCTTGATTCTTGGATTTATTTCTCATCTTTATTATGATTCTCTATCTGGAACATTGGTTGTGGTTCATTTTTTCACTGATTCAGGGGTTTTTGAGTTTCTTTCTTCACCCTGAAACACTGTATACCTGGCTGGATGTGTGGTTTCATGCTCTAACTGACCTATCTTAAATTTTCGTGGTTCCCAGCGCTGACATGTTTAAGTGAGTTCTAGGCTCATTTCATATGTCCTTCTTGCACAGATGTATATCATTTTTTTTTTTTGAGAGAGATAATCATGATTACACATATATATGTTCTATTGTTTTTCATTTTCGATTAATTTATTACATCACGATTTGAGATGTGGGTCATGTCTACTATAATTGACTTTATTTTTCACATCATTCATGAAACTAATTATATTGTGTCATGCTTCACTGCAATGCACCCTTTTACCGCCGTTTTTTTCTATCAGGGGTGGGCCTGTGATGTCATCAAATGTATTTAAACTGTGTTCGTCTCCATTATGGTAGATTTGATGTGTTCTTATGCCTGATGGTCCTGAGGAAGGGAGCTGAGACTCCAGAAACGCGTAGACCTGTGCAAAATAAAAGATCCATTAATTTGAATACCTGAGAAGTGATCATTGGCGCGGCTGATAAAAACCCGATTTTCTTCTAGAGTTTCTTAAGGAAGCAGTGATGTTGTGTGCGATATGCTGGTGTAGCGCAGGCACACCTTTCTTAGAGAAGTAGTGGCGACTGGGCATCTGGTACTGGGGCACAGCGACAGACATAAGGTCTCTAAAATCCTGTGTGTCCACCAGGCAGAAAGGCAGCATTTCGGTAGCCAAGAGCTTACAGAGGGATAAAGTCAACCTCTTAGCTTTGTCATGGGTCGCAGGAAATGGCCTTTTATTTGTCCACATCTGAGGGACAGAGATCTGGCTGCTGTGTGTAGACGGTGGTGAGTAGGGTGTCCCTGGAAAAATGCAGGTTTATGAGGAAAGTGCAGGCGTAGACATGATGTTGCCTTCATCCAATGTTGGTGCTATCGATGTCTGAGAGAGCTGTACACACGCACTTGTTTCCCCTTCCAAACCAACTGACGACCTACCAAGCAAACTGCCTGTTGCGGTTACAGTGGTGGAAGTTGTGCGTGGAAAACCAGGTGTGACAGCTGTCCCCACAGTCCTAGAAGATGAAGAGCGCGCGGATGCACTGGAAGGGGCAGGCGGTGGATGGTCCGCTCCGCTAGGCCGCATTGCAGCACGGTGAGCTTCCCACTGGGACATATGATATTTATTCATGTGACGATTCATGGAAGAAGTTGTCAAACTGCTGAGGTTTTGCCCTCTACTAACAGAATCATGACAAATTTTACATATCACATGATTTGGGCGATCTTTTGCTATGTCAAAAAAGGACCAGGCTAGGCAAAGCTTAGAGGGCATGAGACCTGCAGAGCCACCCCGACTTGTGCTCAGAGGCAGAGTGGTGGCTGAGGATGCAGTTGTAGATGTGCTACCAGTACTCGTCCTCTGTCCAGGAATGCGCAAGGTAACTTCGTCGTCAGTAGTATCCTCCTCCACCGCCTCTGTTGACCTCCTCGAGTGCCTGACTGTGGGTTGACAGTAGGTGGGATCTAGAAGTTTCTCATCAAGCGTTGTGTTTGCACTCCCCTCCCCCTCAGACCGAGCCTCTTTCTGCCCTGAATGAATATTTCAGTTGTCATCCCAATCTGGTATCTGCGTCTCATTGTCATCAGTATGTTCCTCATTGTCTATTACAACAGGTGTTTCAGTTTGTGAGAAAGGGTCAACATTATGCTCATGAACTTGATCATCACGGCCTGAATCTGAGTCACAAAGGTTCTGGGCATCACTGCAGATCATTTCCTGGTCTGTACTCACTGTAGCTTTGGAGCAGACCTCTGGTTCCCAGGCTATAGTGTGACTGAACTCAGCCATCTCTGTTCCACCATACTGTGCAGGGCGGATGGAGACTTGAGAGCTGAGAGAAAGCAAGTGTGATTGGGATGACAACTCAGAGGACTGGTGTTTTTTGAATGCGGTAGTTGAGGTGAAGGAGAGGGCACTTGTTGGACCACTTGAGATCCATTCAAGCATTTTCTTTTTTTGGGCAACATCTACCTTTGTTCCAGTTGTTCATGTTCGTAAAAAAGGGAGCACATCCGATTGTCCACGGAAAGTAGTAGACATCTTACTTTTGCTGGAAGATGGCCTATCTTCAGCAGATGTTCATGGAGCTTTGCCACCTTCCCCACGGACACAAACTTTTTTCCTTTTCCAACACGCCTGTTCCCTTTTCCACCAGCATCTGTCATTTTGCCACTCATTTTGATAGCGACAAGAATGTCCACTTAAAATGTGGTAGTAAAAATTGAGAGGTGGTGTAGATTGCAGCGGTGGTCTACCTTTATTGACAGCAGAATAAACAACAATAACTATCCCGGACAATGAAACTATGGCCCTTAAAATGGCAGCACAGTTTGCTAGTATAATAGCTTAGTAAAAATGAGTTTGAGTGTGCAATGCAGAGGTGCTGCAAATAGATTTGCACCAGTGGGACACTAATGGAAGTCCATCAGCCACTGCTAGGATGCCACTAAGTTTCCTCAGTGTTTGGTATTCTAATGGATTTGTAACAATGAGCTTGAGTGTGCAATGCAGAGGTGCTGCAAATAGATTTGCACTAGTGGGACACTAATGGAAGTCCAACTGCCACTTTTAGGATGCCACTAAGTTTCCTCAGTGTTTGGTATTCTAATGGATTTCTAACAATGAGCTTGAGTGTGCAATGCAGAGGTGCTGCAAATAGATTTGCACTAGTGGGACACTAATAAAAGTCCAACAGCCACTTTTAGGATGCCACTAAGTTTCCTCAGTGTTTGGTATTCTAATGGCTTTATAACAATGAGCTTGAGTGTGCAATGCAGAGGTGCTGCACATAGATTTGCACTAGTGGGACACTAATGGAAGTCCAACAGCCACTTTTAGGATGCCACTAAGTTTCCTCAGTGTTTGCTAGTATAATGGCTTAGTAACAATGAGCTTGAGTGTGCAATGCAGAGGTGCTGCTAATAGATTTTCACCAGTGGGACACTAATGGAAGTCCAACAGCCACTTTTAGGATGCCACTAAGTTTCCTCAGTGTTTGTATTATAATTGCTTTGTAACAATGAGCTTGAGTGTGCAATGCAGAGGTGCTGCAAATAGATTTGCACTAGTGGGACACTAATGGAAGTCCAACAGCCACTTTTAGGATGCCACTAAGTTTCCTCAGTGTTTGGTATTCTAATGGATTTGTAACAATGAGCTTGAGTGTGCAATGCAGAGGTGCTGCAAATAGATTTGCACTAGTGGGACACTAATGGAAGTCCAACAGCCACTTTTAGGATGCCACTAAGTTTCCTCAGTGTTTGCTAGTATAATGGCTTAGTAACAATGAACTTGAGTGTGCAATGCATAGGTGCTGCAAAAAGTTTTGCACCAGTGGGACACTAATGAAGTCCAACAGCCACTTTTAGGATGCCACTAAGTTTCCTCAGTGTTTGGTATTCTAATTGCTTTATACCAATGAGCTTGAGTGTGCAATGCAGAGGTGCTGCACATAGATTTGCACTAGTGGGCCACTAATGGAAGTCCAACAGCCACTTTTAGGATGCCACTAATTTTCATCAGTGTTTGGTATTCTAATGGCTTTGTAACAATGAGCTTGAGTGTACAATGCAGAGGTGCTGCAAATAGATTTGCACTAGTGGGACACTAATGGAAGTCCAACAGCCACTTTTAGGATGCCACTAAATTTCCTCAGTGTTTGCTAGTATAATGGCTTAGTAACAATGAGCTTGAGTGTGCAATGCAGAGGTGCTGCAAATAGATTTGCACCAGTGGGACACTAATGAAGTCCAACAGCCACTTTTAGGATGCCACTAAGTTTCCTGAGTGTTTGGTATTCTAATGGCTTTGTAACAATGAGCTTGAGTGTGCAATGCAGAGGTGCTGCAAATAGATTTGCACTAGTGGGACACTAATGAAGTCCAACAGCCACTTTTAGGATGCCACTAAGTTTCCTCAGTGTTTGGTATTCTAATTGCTTTATACCAATGAGCTTGAGTGTGCAATGCAGAGGTGCTGCAAATAGATTTGCACTAGTGGGACACTAATGGAAGTCCAACAGCCACTTTTAGGATGCCACTAAGTTTCCTCAGTGTTTGCTAGTATAATGGCTTAGTAACAATGAGCTTGAGTGTGCAAAGGGCAGGAGGGTACAGTGGCCGGGTTGTGGGTCAGTTTAGAGGAAAGGAAGCCTTACTTCCTATCCCTCCTAATGGTGAAATGCAGCAAGGAACTCCCTCACCTTATCGCTCCCTCGCTCTTATCTGTAGCTGTTAAAAACTCTTTCCACGGACCTGGCTGTCACCTATGGCTCTGAGCCTGCTGTAATTAGCCCTTACAAGGGCTGAAAGAAACTTCTATCCATATTCTGTATAGCGCTGTGTGTAGAGCGTATACAGCAGTATCAGAGACAGGAGCTGCGCCTGCGGTGAATGACACCCAGACGCAGAAGGCAGATAATGGCGTCCAGATGGGCAGATGCCCGTATTTATAATGCAGGGACATGTGACATGGACATCCTATCACACATGTCGTTGCTTCTCTGGCTAAAACTCCACTTATCTGTGTGTGTGTCTGGGATTGGCTGACATGCTGGTCCACCCCACTACACGCGTGCTTAGGGAGGGAAGGAAGAACAGAAAAAAAAAAATGGCTATCGCCATTATCCCAGCAGCAGTGATCTGAACGTGCTGTTCCCGCACATTATACGCTGAAATTTCATAATAGTGTGAGTCACAGAGTGACTTACACTATTACAGCGGAAAGCCAGCTAGTAATTAGCTTGTCTTTTTGCTGCTAGAACCGTTCTCGAACGTAACTAGAACTATCGAGCTTTAGCAAAAAGCTCGAGTTCTAGTTCGATCTAGAACAGCCCCCAAAATCACTCGAACCGCGAACTGGAGAACCACGAATCGCGCTCAACTCTACCTAGCACTATCACTGGTCCGGGACCAAAGGCACGGCGGGGTACATGGATCCTAGGTCGGGGACAAGCTTTAGGCAACCCGACAATTCATCTGAGGAGAATGGAGCCTTTATGATCTGTTCCCACCCACTCCAAAATCGGGGCATTAGTGCAATGATGGGTATAGGACTTTCCAACACAAAACAGTGCAGAAAATCCAAAGCGTGAGCCCTGAGAGCAAGTTCCCACACTTAGCCACAGTGGGAAGCAGGGCCTGGCAAGTTGCAGACTACTGAGCCACCACATTAAAGCTGTTGGGGCCGAGGGAGTACACCTACAACCCATGCCAACAAGGGAGGGGAGGCCAGACGCTGACGCCCCCTACTGGGAACCACACCAGCGTAAGCTACACCAGGACATGACATCCCAAGATTAGCGATGACGAGAGATTGCTGCCCGTACTCAGAGAGAGAAAACAGCTGTGGAAACAACAAGCGCAATAGGGTCTTACCCCAATATGTAAGGGGTGGGGAGGGGGGAATATACCTACTCACCAATTGTAGTTGTGAGAAGCCACAACTACTATAATCGCATATATCAAAAGATCCAGGGCTGCAGCCACCAAAAACCGGTAGATAACAGAAAGCACAAGAGAGAGGTGTTTAATGCCGCGCCAATGGATCACTTCAGAAGATGTTCAGATCAGTGTCACTTTATTGTCATTCAGGTCGACGCGTTTCTGGAGCATCTGCCCCCTTCATCAGGACCACCAGGAATAGAAATAACATCCAATCTGTCTAGGCTAAACAGTACATACAATATATAGACATAGTGACGTCATAGGAACATCCCTCAAAAAGAAAAAAATGAGCGGGAAAGGATGCCACATTGCAAGTTGTGACGTCCTAAATACCCTTGACATACAAGTACACAAAATCACCTGTGTAAAACATATATTAGTTGATAATTGACACATATTCCCTTATAAGAAGGACAAAACTATTTTTTATTTATACAAAAAGAAAAAAAGAACCTAGATCGTGTGTAAAAACATTTGCTTCTATATATAATAATCGCATTCTTGTAAGTGTAAACCAGTGAGTATCATACTGGTTTCATGTGCTGAACAAGTAGGCGATCTCCCAGAGAAGGGAGAAGAACCCTAGACCTTCTATGTTTATTTCACATCATATAGAACGAAGACACGGCATTATAACATGCCGCCACCAGTGATTAACTATCTTTCCTCTGACAAATGAAAGTGCAGTTGATGTGAACAAAAGAGGAATTGAGACATCTTAAAGAACCGCTTCTGATCAGTGAACTTAGACCATAGTTCAAACAAGGGCAAGACCGTGGGAAAAAATAGAAAGGAGCATGCGCCCGAGCCCAGTCAGGATAAGGAGCCGGCAAAAGTTCATGGGAGGGCAAGAGCGTGGGAACCAAACCCACTGCGCATGCTTAGCCCCTATGAGTCTATGTGACCCAGCACCAACATAATGCACCCATATGACCCTAGCTATTTGGACAAAACGTGAACATAATCCTGATCACGCAATGATCAGAGTAGAGGTATGATCACAGCCACAAATTACAATAGTGATTGGACACACACCGAAACCGAGACATATCTCAAGGCCACCCGTGATGGTAAAAACCCGGACAGAAATATAAACTTAAACCTAGTACTATATATAAATAAATAAATAAAAAGGGGGGAGTGCCCACACCCCTACTCAGGACTCTAAATGTGAACCTATGTACAGTACATGCACAAATAGAAGTGCATAAGAAAACAGGGAAAACACCAAGGAAATATAATAACCCAGTCGGAGTAGTCCCAAAACCAGAGCAAAGAAGAGAAACAAGACAGCAAATTGTACCACCGCTGCACTCCACCCGACAACTCCCATAATCGGGGAAGACCAGGGGTATAAAGGGGACGCTCAGTAGTATATATAACAGCGACAGACGCTATTTTACCAACCGGGGGAACTCATTTTACACCAGTATAATGAAAGATCGGTCCCCAACAACGGCACCAACTCCAGAGAAAAAAAAATATATATAAAGAGACCATGGAGCCCATGTTCTGTTATAATTCTGTCGGACCGGACAAAATCCATCATGTAAAAAAATATATATATATCTATACAATACGGGTATGGTGACCTTATTAAAACTCCCAATATATATAGCCATAAAATTATTGCATATAAATATTTCAACAATAAAAACATGAAAAATCAATTATATTAAAATATATATATATATATATATATATATATATATATATATATATATATATATATATATATATATATATATATATATATAAAATACATTAATTAAAAATATATATATATGTGTAAAACTCAGTGGAACAGGTCAGTGACCTCATTAAGGCCATGGGGTTTTAAAGTATTAAGTTTATAGATCCAGTATGTTTCTTTTCTGTTTAGGGTCTCCATCCTATTCGTGACGAATGAAGATATATGCTCAATCGGAGTAACCTTCAAGGCGATTTTTTTATCATGACAAATAGTAGTATGTCGGGACAAACCATGGAGCATGTACCCTACTTTAATGTTGTGCCTATGCGAATTAATACGATTATGAAGGGCTTGTGTGGTCCTCCCTACATACCGTTTGTTACAGTCACATTCAATCAGATAGATGACATTATCCGATTGACACGTCAGGTGTCCTCGTATAACAAAATCCATACTTCCAGGGCTACATCCAAAGCTGACCCGCCCATGCTGGATCGACCTGCAGCACAGGCAATTTTTGGTGAAACACTTATAGGACCCCATGGGTTTATTGGTCCCTACACAGCTCGGTGGACCCCTTAACATGCTAGGGGCCAGCTGGTTTTTTATAGTCAGGGCCCTGCGGAAGGTGACCCCCGGATGGGATGGCAGCACTCCCTTAAGGTACGGGTCATTAACTAGTATTGACCAATGTTTCCTTAAAATCCCCTTGATGGCCTCTCCATCACAGCTAAAAGTGGTTAAAAAGTTGGATGAAAAACTCCTATTAGTGGTGGTGGGCACCGTTCTATCAGACCCATTATTATCCACACCAGAGCTCACATTCCGCCCTTGAAGTCTAGCATCTTGATATGCCTTCTTTTCCACCGTAAGCGGATACTTCTTGTCCAAGAACCTCTCTTTTAAGATCTTCGCTTGGTCCTTAAAGTCATCATCTAGCGTACAATTCCTCCTTACTCTTTGATATTGATTTTTAGGGACATTAAGTAACCACTTATCGTAATGGTTACTATTAAAATTGATATACTCGTTACTGTCAACTTTTTTAAAAAAGGTTTTCATGAGGAGAGAGCCCTCCGCATGTGAGATGGTCAGATCTAAAAAATTAATAGAGGCCTGTTCCACGGTAGGGGCGAATTTCAGGCCCCAACCATTACTTTCTATCCCTTCCAGGAATCTTAAATAGTTGTTTTCGGTATTGTCCCAAATGATGAATAAGTCATCTATATACCTTTTATAGACAACTACATGCTTAAACAGTTCCGAGGAGTAGATATGTTGTATCTCAAAAAGAGATGTTCAGATCAGTGTCACTTTATTGTCATTCAGGTCGACGCGTTTCTGGAGCATCTGCCCCCTTCATCAGGACCACCAGGAATAGAAATAACATCCAATCTGTCTAGGCTAAACAGTACATACAATATATAGACATAGTGACGTCATAGGAACATCCCTCAAAAAGAAAAAAACGAGCGGGAAGGGATGCCACGTTGCAAGTTGTGACGTCCTAAATACCCTTGACATACAAGTACACAAAATCACCTGTGTAAAACATATATTAGTTGATAATTGACACATATTCCCTTATAAGAAGGACAAAACTATTTTTTATTTATACAAAAAGAAAAAAAGAACCTAGATCGTGTGTAAAAACATTTGCTTCTATATATAATAATCGCATTCTTGTAAGTGTAAACCAGTGAGTATCATACTGGTTTCATGTGCTGAACAAGTAGGCGATCTCCCAGAGAAGGGAGAAGAACCCTAGACCTTCTATGTTTATTTCACATCATATAGAACGAAGACACGGCATTATAACATGCCGCCACCAGTGATTAACTATCTTTCACCCGACAAATGAAAGTGCAGTTGATGTGAACAAAAGAGGAATTGAGACATCTTAAAGAACCTCTTCTGATCAGTGAACTTAGACCATAGTTCAAACAAGGGCAAGACCGTGGGAAAAAATAGAAAGGAGCATGCGCCCGAGCCCAGTCAGGATAAGGAGCCGGCAAAAGTTCATGGGAGGGCAAGAGCGTGGGAACCAAACCCACTGCGCATGCTTAGCCCCTATGAGTCTATGTGACCCAGCACCAACATAATGCACCCATATGACCCTAGCTATTTGGACAAAACGTGAACATAATCCTGATCACGCAATGATCAGAGTAGAGGTATGATCACAGCCACAAATTACAATAGTGATTGGACACACACCGAAACCGAGACATATCTCAAGGCCACCCGTGATGGTAAAAACCCGGACAGAAATATAAACTTAAACCTAGTACTATATATAAATAAATAAATAAAAAGGGGGGAGTGCCCACACCCCTACTCAGGACTCTAAATGTGAACCTATGTACAGTACATGCACAAATAGAAGTGCATAAGAAAACAGGGAAAACACCAAGGAAATATAATAACCCAGTCGGTGGCTGCAGCCCTGGATCTTTTGATATATGCGATTATAGTAGTTGTGGCTTCTCACAACTACAATTGGTGAGTAGGTTTACTCCCCCCTCCCCACCCCTTACATATTGGGGTAAGACCCTATTGCGCTTGTTGTTTCCACAGCTGTTTTCTCTGTGTTGCTGTACTGGACCTGGCAAAGACCAGATCTTCTTCTTGGTGGACGGAGCAGCAGAGGGTCGTCATCCGTGGAGTTATGGACTATTTCAACAACCGCCTTTCCTCAAGGGAGAAGCTGATTCTTCAAACCGTAGGTACTCCCGATTTACACAGTACTGACTGGGATCTCAATTTGCCTGATATATATTCAGAAGAAGATACTGTGGTGATGAAGAAATTGTTCTTACGTCTAGAGGACTTGCTTAAAGAAGAGCTTCGTTTTGGGCTTGATGCCCGCTTTTTGACTATTTATTTGGAGGAGAAACTTTGCCCCAGGGGCCTTAGAATCAAGCACGATTCTCCCTTTCCTACTGATCCCGTTTTTTCTAATGAATGGGATAGTATTCTAAGGAATTGTATGCAGGGAATGCTGCAGTGTTTATACAAAAAACGGAACATCATTGCTACTGAGGCTTCCAACAATATTTCAGAACTATATAAGGATCTGAGTAAATATGATTTACACCCTGAATATAAGATTTTAAATTCTGACATAAATACCAAGTTGATCCAATTAGAACAAGACATGATTTTTCGTAAATCCAAGAAATTGCAAAGGGACAGATCTGACATGGTGCCCAAAAAGACACAGGAGGGGGAGGTGGCAGCGGTTACCAGAAATCCCCAGATCCGTAGACCGAGATCACGTAGTAACCATAGGAATTTTGTTAATAGTAAATACCATAAGAATAATACAGGCCAACGTGGAAGGAGAGACACTACTGGTGGTATTAGGGAGTCTGGGTCCACTGATGTTTCCAATGTGGCATCTGTGTCCCAAACAGTGATGGTTCATTTACCGCCTACATGTACTATTGATGGTAACACAGATGAGGTTTTTTCAGCCGCTTCTGCTACTACGGCTGTGGCAGAGGTCAATTCCATGGAGATTGATCCTATTAAACCTGTTGCCTCTGGACTACCCCAGTCCGGGGAATCTATTGATTTTGAGGATACTAGGAAGCAATTGGAAGCTTTAAGGTCACAGATTGAGAGAATCCGTAGTAAAAGGGATTCCTTGTCCTTTTTGGATGTTGATAGGGTTCCCCCACCGGGGGTTGAGCAGCTGGATGATGATGTCATTGACCTTTTAGAGTTATCGGTGCATGATGACTATTTACCTCTTCCTACTACGTCCGTGACCCTTGAATGTAACCCTATCCCTCTTTCTTCTGTCCCTGTACCAGGCGGTTGTGGGGATGGGATTGTTACAATTGATAACACACATAGGGACAATGTATGTGTGCCTTTTTTACCGCCAGCCAGGAGCACGCAGGTGCCTATCACGGATTTTTTAACACCAAGGACAGGGAAAAGAAAAAACACTTTAGAGGAACCAGAGCAGGGCACAGGCTCAAACAAAAAAGAGAAAAGGAGCACGTGATTAAGGACGATTCCTCTGGCATTTTCAATCTCTCTAGCCATAATCTATCTAAGAGGTGTCCTCGTATAACAAAATCCATACTTCCAGGGCTACTGAAGTGATCCATTGGCGCGGCATTAAACACCTCTCTCTTGTGCTTTCCGTACTCAGAGAGAAAAGGAGCATCTGAGGAAAGCCACCTTCTGCATCAGAGGGCCGCGGCACCGGGGCCACGTGAGGCGTTTTGACCCTGATAAAGGATGGGGGTTCCTAATGGAAGCAGGCCTCCAAGAGGAGGTGTTCGTCTCCCGGAGAGGTGTAGAGGAGCATCTCCCGAGGGAACAGCCGGGCCGTAACCTGGAACCAGGAGATGTGGTGTCTTATACCCGACATTGTGGAGAGCGGAGCTGGTACGCCCTGGATGTGAAGAGGCTCGCCATGGATGATGAGAAGGTCCTACCAGCCTCCGTCATTGATTATAAGCATCCAAGTGAGCGGGACCCTGCTATTTAAAGTTAGGAATGTTAAGAAAAATCTGTTTTCCTTTATTATTTTTCATAGTTTATTTTTCTTGAATAATAATAAATAGTGGTGTTTATAAAAGAAAAAAAAATGATGAATAATCATACCGGGTTTAATCAACAGAGAATCTCACCAGATTAAGAAAAAGTTTATTAAATGTTTGCACCAGATGCATGGACCTTGTTTCCTTAAGATATATTTTAGCAGTAAAAATGGACCATGGCTGTGGGACTGGTTGTGGCCAGCACAGACTTGTGTTCTTGTAAATAGTTGCACATCCTGTGCCCATCAGAGTCGTCTTTTTAACACCCGGGACCTGAACCTGGTCACAGACCCACGGATAGGAAAGCAGCGGGTCAGGTTGTTTGGATGGTGGGTTGATGGGATCTGGGACGTTGGGACTGGCCTGTCGCAGGAAGAAGCTGCAACAGAGCAGGTTGAGCCTCCGCTACTATCATAACTGGTAGCATTCCATGGTAACGGATGAACTCTAAAAGTTAAAGTAACGTTTAAGTAATGTGCCTCACTAATGTTGGACATAAAACCTGTAAGTAAAATGTTCATTTACAAAAATAAACCTCTGGATGTCCTGTAGCTCAAGGACGAGCTACGGTTAACCAAGGGGGACTGTGACGTCCCTGGACTATCAGGTCGTCACAGGGTATTGCACAACCTATCCTCCCGTGCAGTATTCCACCTCCCTCTTGGTACTGGGTCCCCATCTTAGTAGTGTTGCCTCCAAAAGCAAATCAAATCCTAGATACACCCTGCACCACACCCACCAGGCACACCAGTGGACGGCTTGAGTGGAATAGAGTCACCCACCTGGGGGGTCAGAGAGGGAAGGTGAGGAGTGTAGTCAGAGAGTAGTCAGAGAGAGTGAGTAAGAGGAGGTCGGGAGCGGTGGCTCCTAAATGAAGCTGTCTAGGTTGCAGACGGTGGTCTGGACCTAGTTGAGTCGGACCCCCGGTCGCAGGGGATTGTGGCAAGGTGCCTGGACCTGTCGAGGAGGACAGCTGGCAGCCTCGGACTATCACCGGTCCGGGACCGAAGGCACGGCGGGGTACACGGACCTTAGGTCGGGGAGAAGCTTCAGGAAACCCGACAATTCACCTGAGAACGGAGCCTTTATAATCTGTTCCCACCCGCTCCAGAATTAGCGCATTAGTGCAACGAGGGGGATAGGACTTTCCATCCCAAAACGGTCCAGAAAATCCCAAGCGTGAGCCCTGAGAGCAAGCTCCCACACTTAGCCACAGTCGTGAGCGGGGCCCGGCAAGTTTCAGACTACTGGGCCACCACGTTGAAGTTAAACTTAGCTCCAGGAGGCAGGTCACGAATCACCAGGCAACACTATAGGGGACGGGACCCGGACGAGCTCCCCTCAGATGCAGCGGTACCCAGAGAGTTGGTTTATCCGGTTGTCAGCGTCTGCTTATTGATTTCAGACAACAGGAGAAAAGCAGGTTTAAATACCGCGCCAAACCACAGGAGTCCAGATGAAGTTAGTAAATCTCTTTTCTTTATTTTCACAGGTCTACGCGTTTCAAGGACATATCCGTCCTCTTCCTCAGGACAAAATGCAGAGAATACTATAGCCTGCGAGCATCTGCTTATTGACTGAGTGAGTACGAGAGTGACTCCTGCATCCCACACCGAGTCCTGCGGCATCCCCCTACCAATGGAGGGCTACGACACCTTGCTGCCCCACTTCATCACCCCGGGTACTCCCAACGGCAGCAGCGGTACTCCCAAATAACCGTACACCACAGGTGGCGTCACAAACTATATCAATTCCCCTGTAAATACCCTCTTTCATTTGAGTTGCCGCACGACCCCCTGGTCCGGAGACCCTCGAGCCACAGTGAACCCGGATCCGAGCAGCTCAGTTGCTTCCCTGGGGGCGGCACATTGCCAAAACCCTATAGTAATGTTAAATAACATGTAATAAAAAGGCTATGCAAGTTTCGCAATATGAGGAAAAATATGGCCAAGGTGCTAGAAAATGATATGCTGAACCATAGTATAATGAATTACACATAGACCGCAGGACATATACACGGCTAAAGCTTCCACCCGGCACCCCCTGAGGAAGTCACGAAACATGTGTCAGGGTCTGCAGCAGGCAAACCGACCACTTGGACCAAACAGACCTTATAACCAATGTATATGATTCTCTACTTTACCCAGTGATTTTTCAGTATAGCTGCAGACATTGCTCACTGAGATCCGCAGCTATTTTACTTTGTTCTAGCCGTGTATATGTCCTGCGGTCTATATGTAATTCATTATACTATGGTTCAGCATACCATTTTCTAGTACCTCGGCCATATCTTTCCTCGTAATGCGAAACTTGCACAGCACTATTCAGCACTTTTATTATATGTTATTTAACATTGCCATAGAGTCTTGGCAATACTTTGGGTCCATTGTTTGCACTGTCACTATGGATTTGTCTTGCGGCTATCGTCTGGGAATCTCCCTTTCTTTTTATCATTCTTGCATGTTATTATAGGTTTTTTTAAAATGAATTTAATAAAATAATAATTTTATATCTCATTTATTGCTTTTTGTGTCACTGTTTCTCTCCATGGGTTGTATGCTGACACTCGGTGGAGGGATTATAAAGATATTCTGCAATAAGCACAAGACTGTGTAACACCTAACCCTTTGCCTGGAATCTGGCTGTGTGTGAGTGTTTTGGGAAACAGTTTCCTGCCTTTTCCTTTTGCCCCCCCACCAAACCTTTATTTTCACGGCTCAACGTTATAAAATTCTGTAAAGCACCAGGGGTTTCAGGGTACTCACCAAACATCTAAATAAATTCCTTGAGGGGTCTATTTTCCAAAATATGGCCACATGTTGGGGAGCTTCATTGTGTAAGCACCACAGGGGCTCTCCAAACGCAACATGGCGTCCGCTATTGATCCAGCCAATTTTGCAGTCAAATGGCACTCCTTCCCTTCCGAGCCCTGCCATGTGCCCAAACAGGTTATTTCCACCACATATGAGGTATCACAAAACGCAAGAGAAATTGCACAATACATTTTATGGTGAATTTTTTCCTGGTACCCTTGTGAAAAAAAAAAACTATCTGGTTGAAGTAACAATTTTGTGGTAAAATTTTATTGTTTTATTTTCACGGCTGAAAGTTATAAAATTCTGTGAAACACCTGGGGGTACAGGGTACTTATCAAACATCAAGATAAATTCCTTGAGGGGCCTAGTTTCCAAAATGGGATCACTTGTGGCAGTTTCTTCTGTTTACGTACCTTAGGGACTCCACAAATGCAACATGGTACCTGCAATCTTTTTCAGCCAAATTTGCTTTCCAAAATTCAAATATTGCTCCTTCAGTTCCAAATCCTCTTATTTGTCCAAACAAAGGTTTCTGACCATATGTGATGTATCACCGCACTCATAAGAAAGTGGGTAACAAATATTGTAGAAAAAAAGAGGATGTCCAGCTCTTCAGGCAAAGAATCACGTCTTTATTTCATCATGCAGACACAGAGAATGACATGACCAGCACTATGTGTTTCAGGTGAAAACACTCACCCTTAATCATGATGCTGGAGAGACGGCGCTACAGAGTTTATATGCAAATGCTAATTAGCAGAACAGATGTTTAAATCACTTAAGCACTTTACATATTCAAAAATAAAGTTACCATGAAAGTTATTACATGTAAAATAAAATGCAAATACAACTACAATATAGGTATCAATAGTTTTCTGGACTAAGTTAGGAATGTATATAAATTCTGACATATTAATTGTGGTGCACAAATATACATATGCAGATATGACATCTACAAATAAGTGCACATTAAATATATGCAAATGCATGACTATATATATGAATGAATCTGCACATATATGAGGATGCACACAAGAATTTTTTATGTGCATAGCTACAATATTTTTTTTGAAAAAGTATTTATCTCCCCCTCATGTGCTATTGAAAAATCATGCTACCTTTAATTACAATTTTGGGTGCAAAATGACCAGAGTTGCCTAAAATGACCCATTTTTGTGCAAGCGCTGTACTCCAATGAATTTTTAATAAATTTTTTTAGGGAAAAAATGTTTTAAGAAAAAAATTTTTATTTTTTTTTTCTTTATTTTTATTATATAGAATTTTTTTCCCCGGTTTATTAATATTAGGCTGTACCCAACTGAGTGAGATGAAAATATATATTGTGTTCAAGCAGAGGCCACCAAATCGTATTGTGAGTTATAATTATCTGTCAGATAATACTGACAGAATAACCAAACTCTAAAAGTGCCACAACTAGATTTTGCAATGCATTCATTTCTGATTACAGCATTTGGGATTAAATTTCAACAATTTCAAGAGGAACTAAAAATGCACCCTGCGGCTAAAATGCATTCCAACCAATATGAAAGAATCCATGCGCCGAAGATAAGGCAAAGAAAATCGCATTGTGGCTGAGCAGACATAACACACAGAAACCACACAAGCCGCACATAGTGTGACTTAGGATCACATTGATTAAGGATAATTTTTTTTTTATGTTGTAAGTGACTAGGTTACCAATAAATATTTTCAGATCTAATGCTCATGCATCTGGTCAGTGTTAATGAATATGTAATTACCCGCATTGTGGCTGAGCAAACATAACACACAGAAACCACACAAGCCGCACATAGTGTGAATTAGGGTCACATTGGTTAAAAGTGAATTTTTTGTTTTAAGTGATTAAATTACCAATAAATATTTTCAGACCTAATGCTCATGCATCTGGTCAGTATTAATGAATATGTAATTACTCGCATTGTGGCTGAGCAAACCTGTCTGCATGATGAAATAAAGACGTGATGCTTTGCCTGAAGAGCTGGACATCCTCTTTTTTCTGCATTTCATTGGGCTGTGGCAGTGCCTGTCCATGCTCCAGGACGGAATCGGGATTGAGCCTTACACGGTGAGCTGATTCATATAAATTGGATATTTGCTATTTAAGTAAGGAGAGCAAAGCACGGGAGTCCCGATAAGCAGTAGTAGACAACAAGTTGGTTTTCTGGACTTAACCCTTTGTGCTCACCCATCTAACAACATGAATGGCTGTAGTCAACGCTTAAATAAAGCAAAACTGCTACTTGGAGCCATTGATATGAATAAACCTGCAACTTTTTCAACAAGTGATGAATCTGTTAAAACATTGCAAAAATTAGCAGAGAAAGAGAATAGAATTTGGTGGAATGTAACCACCTTAAAAAATTACATGGAAAAATCCATTATTCCAAGGGGCTTACGCCTGAAAAAAATTCCCAATACAATCTACTCTGAGAACTTTGTTTCTAAATGGAATGACTCATTATCCTCGTGCTCCCTGAAACTTATGGGCCTAATCATTGAACATGAGGAAATTTCACTCAAAGAAACCCAGACAAATCTGGATGAAGCAAAATCCACATTGAAATCAATCACTTCTGAAGAAAATTATTTGGAAATGATAAATCGCATACAAACATTGGTCGACAAAATTGAATCAAGCATCATGGACATGAAAAAACGCAAATTTAATAGGGACCTACATGATTACTCATCTAACCAAGTGTATGAATGGGGCAGATGGGAAAACACTAATAAATGGAAAAGTCCGCGCTGCATATTAAAGACTCCCAGAATGAAATCCAAAGTCTCATTTGGCTCCTCTGATCTGGATACTTCTATGGGATACACTACAGATGAATCATCTGCTGAATCAACTTTTCAACCTTCAAAAAACTACTACAAAAAACAGAAAAATTTCAAAAGAAATGTAGAAGAGGAGGTAGGAAGCACAAGTCTAAAAAGCTATACCCTGCGTCCCAAAAGGACTTAGACTCTAATGTGAATTTTGATGTTATCAATTTGTCTTCATATAATATATCGGAAACACAGAGAGCACTTCTTGCCTTAGGTTTAAATTTTGCACCAACTACTAATTTTGATTTATTTGGTACATTATGTGACATTAACAAATTTGTTCGTAATGTTGTAGTGAAAAAACACTTTTATGAAGGTGATATTGTACAATCAAACACCAATAAAGTTGAGCATGAAAATGTGTATGCAAATTTTGTATTTAAAGAACAACTTGCACTACTAACATTAGAGGAATTGGGTAATCAACACATACTAGAGCCTCTTACCAGTAAAAACATTGCAGTTAGTATTCCCAATCCGGATTTTTATCCATTAGATGAAAGATGTGAAGCCATAATAGACTTCCAAAAAAACATGGAGAGGGACCTGAGATTGTTACATGACTCTGTCAAAAACAATGGTCTCAGCAATTTAAATGTCCAACAAAGAGAGGCACTCTGTCAATTGGAAAAAAATCCTAATATCATAATCAAAAAATCTGACAAAGGGGGATCAGTGGTCATAATGGACAGAGCTGATTACATAGATTGGATGCGTCTTCTGTTATCGGATATTGATACTTATGTTTCTATCACCACCGATCCCACCTCCACCATTAATAAAAAAATTCATAAACTAATTGATGAAGGGGCCTCTCTTAACTGCTATAACAAAAAGTATGCCGAGCGTCTTAAAATCAATAATCCCAGAATACCCATTCTCTATGCGCTACCTAAAACGCATAAGGGGGAAAATCCACCCCCTATGCGGCCCATAGTGTCGGGTATTGGTTCGGCGGGTGAGAGGCTGGGGCAATGGATTGATTCTGTGTTGCAGCCTCTGGCCCGTCGTGTCCCAGGATATCTTAGGGACACTATTAATGTTTTAAGGCTATGTGTCCACGTTGCTTTTTACCTGCTTTTTTGCTGCTTTTTCAACTGCAGCGTTTAATGGCAAAATAGATGTGCTCTGCTTTTCAAGCAAAGTCTATGGGAATTTGGGTTTCTTGTGCCCACTATGCAGTTCAAACTGCAGCCTTTTTCTGGCAGAAATTTGGTCAAAAACTCTGCTTTGCAGTTCAAAACGCAAATGGCAAAAACAATTGACATGTCAATTGTTTTTGCCATTTGGGTTTTGCACTGCAAAGCTGAGTTTTTGTCCAAAGTTCTGCCACAAAAAGGCTGCAGTTTGAAGCCATCAGGTTTCTTATGGCAAACAATTATTTTTTGTTTGATTCCCAGTTTTTCATCCAGAAAACTGGGGTGTCTATGGGCGCCAAATATTCCCCGTCAGTCGCAAATCTGACGGGTTTTAATGCTGGGCAAATTGAAACATGTACTCACAGAAAAAAAGTATCAGGAAATACGATCTTGCACGCAGCAAGTCATCATCCTTCACACACTATTAAGGCCATACCAGTAGGGGAATCGCAACGAGCATATAGAAATTGCAACTCTCAAACAATCATACAAACTGAAATAGATACCATTAATTTAAGACTCAAGAAAAGAGGTTATAAAAGCTGGATGCTCAGCAGAGCTCAAAAAATTGTAAAATCTAAAAATACATCAACAAAAACCGTTACTCAGATTTTGCTTAAAAATCAATCAACTGCCAACTCAGCTATCACTTTAGCATTACAATATGGTAATCAATTTGCGGATATACGAAAAATTTTCTTCTGCAACCTAAGCATATTAAAAACAGATACAACTTTGAAAAAAATTCTTAATAATAATTGCAGAGTAGTTGCCAAAAGAGCAATGTCACTGGGTGATAAATTATCCCCGAGTGACATTAATAATAAAAAATCAAATCTTTCGGGCACCAATTGGTTGTCTTTGAAGGGTTCTTACCAATGTGCGAGAAAACAGTGTAAATTATGTCCACTAACTCCTAGAAAAACTACCTCTTTTGATAACAGCAACGCTAGCAGTAGCTATGCAATAAAAGCCTTCATTAATTGCAAAAGTACATATATAATTTATTTGGCTGAATGTACAACCTGCAAATTAAAATATATCGGAAGCACTAAACGGGAACTTCACATACGCATCAAAGAACACTTATATGATATAACACATAAAAAAACCTCCAGAGGCACCTCTCAGTTATCAAAACATTTTATCAATAAACATCAGGGTACAATTGACACTCTGCGGGTATATGGTATAGAGAGGGTACACAGGTCGCATAGAGGGGGCAACATGGAAAAACTTTTGCGTAAAAGAGAGGCCTGGTGGATATTCAAGCTGGGAACTACCTTTTCTCATGGCTTGAATCTTCGCAGAGACCTCATGATTTTCTATTAAATAAAAAAAAAAGTGAAGGTCCGCTTTAGTGTTATATTGTGGCGAAAAAATCTCTGCATCTTATAAATCTATTGGTATTATATATTCATAAACACTGACCAGATGCATGAGCATCAGGTCTGAAAATATTTATAGGTAATTTAGTTACTCACAATATATAAAATTCACCCCTAACCTATATGATCCTAATTCACACTTTGTGCGGTTTGTGTGGTTTCTGTGTGTTATGTTTGCTCAGCCACAATGCGGGTAATTACATATTCATTAATACTGACCAGATGCACGAGCATTAGGTCTGAAAATATTTATTGGTAATTCAATCACTTAAAACATAAAAAATTCACCTTAACCAATGTGATCCTAATTCACACTATGTGCGGCTTGTGTGGTTTCTGTGTGTTATGTTTGCTCAGCCACAATGCGGGTAATTACATAATCATTAACATTGACCAGATGCATGAGCATTAGGTCTGAAAATATTCATTGGTAATCTAGTCACTTACAACATAAAATTTTTTTTATCCTTAATCAATGTGATCCTAATTCACACTATGTGCGGCTTGTGTGGTTTCTGTGTGTTAGGTTTGCTCAGCCACAATGCGGGTAATTACATATTCATTAATACTGACCAGATGCATGAGCATTAGGTCTGAAAATATTTATTGGTAATTTAATCACTTAAAACAAAAAATTCACTTTTAACCAATGTGACCCTAATTCACACTATGTGCGGCTTGTGTGGTTTCTGTGTGTTAGGTTTGCTCAGTCACAATGCGGGTAATTACATATTCATTAACACTGACCAGGTGCATGACCATTAGGTCTGAAAATATTTATAGGTAATTCAGTCACTCACAACATAAAAAATTCACTTTTAATCAATGTGATCCTAATTCACACTATGTGCGGCTTGTGTGGTTTCTGTGTGTTAGGTTTGCTCAGTCACAATGCGGGTAATTACATATTCATTAACACTGACCAGGTGCATGACCATTAGGTCTGAAAATATTTATAGGTAATTCAGTCACTCACAACATAAAAAATTCACTTTTAATCAATGTGATCCTAATTCACACTATGTGCGGCTTGTGTGGTTTCTGTGTGTTATGTCTGCTCAGCCACAATGCGATTTTCTTTGCCTTGTCTTTGGCGCATGGATTCTTTCATATTGGTTGGAATGCATGTTAGCCGCAGGGTGCATTTTTAGTTCGTCTTGAAATTGTTGAAATTTAATCCCAAATGCTGTAATCAGAAATGAATGCATTGCAAAATCTAGTTGTGGCACTTTTAGAGTTTGGTTATTCTGTCAGTATTATCTGACAGATAATTATAACTCACAATACGATTTGGTGGCCTCTGCTTGAACACAATATATATTTTCATCTCACTCAGTTGGGTACAGCCTAATATTAATAAACCGGGGAAAAAAATTCTATATAATAAAAATAAAAAAAATTTTCCCTAAAAAAATTTATTAAAAATTCATTGGAGTACAGCGCTTGCACAAAAATGGGTCATTTTAGGCAACTCTGGTCATTTTGCACCCAAAATTGTAATTAAAGGTAGCATGATTTTTCAATAGCACATGAGGGGGAGATAAATACTTTTTTTAAAAAAAAATATTGTAGCTATGCACATAAAAAATTCTTGTGTGCGTCCTCATATATGTGCAGATTCATTCATATATATAGTCATGCATTTGCATATATTTTATGTGCACTTATTTGTAGATGTCATATCTGCATATGTATATTTGTGCACCACAATTAATATGTCAGAATTTATATACATTCCTAACTTAGTCCAGAAAACTATTGATACCTATATTGTATTTGCATTTTATTTTACATGTAATAACTTTCATGGTAACTTTATTTTTGAATATGTAAAGTGCTTAAGTGATTTAAACATCTGTTCTGCTAATTAGCATTTGCATATAAACTCTGTAGCGCCGTCTCTGCAGCATCATGATTAAGGGTGAGTGTTTTAACCTGAAATGCGTAGTGCTGGTCATGTCATTCTCTGTGTCTGCATGATGAAATAAAGACGTGATTCTTTGCCTGAAGAGCTGGACATCCTCTTTTTTCTGCATTTCATTGGGCTGTGGCAGTGCCTGTCCGTGCTCCAGGACGGAATCGGGATTGAGCCTTACACGGTGAGCTCATTCATATAAATTGAACAAATATTGTGGTCCAATTTTTGGAATTACCTCTTGAAAAAGTGAGAAAATTGATGCTAAAGCAACATTTTTGAGAAAAAAAATGAAAATCTTCAATCTGACAACCTAAAGCCCACTTTACACGTTGCAATTAGTTGTACAATCGCATTTGCGATGTGACACGCCCAGGTTGCATACGGGATCTTATGAGATTGCACGTAGGTCGTTCATTTGCTGTCACACGAGCGTTAGTAGTCTATGTTAAATTGGTCAATTTTGTGTGCGATCCTTTAGATCATGTGTTCTGTGACGTATGCATTGGGCACCTTTTTTTTTTTTTTATTTATTGACTTGCCAAGCGTGTCTAATGTGTAGGGATGCGTTTTTACTATGTCATCTGCCATTCAGCTCTGCTACATGGCCGCTGACAGCAGACACAGACAGCCATGTAGCAGAGCTGAATGGCAGATGACAGCAGACACAGACAGAGCCGCACTGTCAGAATGAACTCGGGTGAACTTCACCCGACTTCATGGTCATGCTGCGGCTCTGTCTGTGTCGCGCCCTGATTAGCGGTCACCAGTGAAGGACTCACCGGTGACCGCTAATCTCCTAAGTTACTGAAGTTAGCAGCCCTCTCTCATATACTCACCAATCCCCGATCCCCGGCACTGCACGGCGTTCACACTGCTCCGGCGGCTTTTACTGTTTTGAAAAAGCCGGCCGCCCATTAAACAATTTCGTATTCCCTGCTTTCCCCGCCCACCGGCGCCTATGATTGGTTACAGTGAGACACGCCCCCACTCTGAGTGACAGGTGTCACACTGCACCCAATCACAGCAGCCGGTGGGCGTGTCTATACTGTGTAGTGAAATAAATAATTAAATAATTAAAAAAAACGGCGTGCGGTTCCCCCCAATTTTAAAACCAGCCAGATAAAGCCATACGGCTGAAGGCTGGTATTCTCAGGATGGGGAGCTCCACGTTATGGGGAGCCCCCCAGCCTAACAATATCAGCCAACAGCCGCCCAGAATTGCCGCATACATTATATGCGACAGTTCTGGGACTGTACCCGGCTCTTCCCGATTTGCCCTGGTGCGTTGGCAAATCGGGGTAATAAGGAGTTATTGGCAGCCCATAGCTGCCAATAAGTCCTAGATTAATCATGTCAGGCGTCTATGAGACACCCTCCATGATTAATCTGTAAATTACAGTAAATAAACACACACACACGAAAAAATCCTTTATTAGAAATAAAAAACACAAACATATACCCTGGTTCACCACTTTAATCAGCCCCAAAAAGCCCTCCATGTCCGGCGTAATCCAGGATGCTCCAGCGTCACTTCCAGCGCTGCTGCATGGAGGTGACCGGAGCTGCAGCAGACACAGCCGCTCCGGTCACCTCCACGCAGGTAATGAAGACAGCTGCGCGATCAGCTGCTGTCACTGAGGTTACCCGCTGTCACTGGATCCAGCGGTGGATGCAGCGGTGGCCGCGGGTAACCTCAGTGACAGCTCAGCTGATCGCGCTACTCACCTCAGTTGCTGCGTGGAGGTGATAGGAGCGGCGGTGAGTAGCGCGATCAGCTGAGCTGTCACTGAGGTTACCCGCGGCCACCGCTGGATCCAGTGACAGCGGGTAACCTCAGTGACAGCAACTGATCGCGCGGCTGTCTTCATTACCTGCGTGGAGGTGACCAGAGCGGCTGTGTCTGCTGCAGCTCCGGTCACCTCCATGCAGCAGCGCTGGAAGCGACGCTGGAGCATCCTGGATTACGCAGGACATGGAGGGCTTTTTGGGGCTGATTAAAGTGGTGAACCAGGGTATATGTTTGTGTTTTTTATTTCTAATAAAGGATTTTTTCGTGTGTGTGTGTTTATTTACTGTAATTTACAGATTAATCATGGAGGGTGTCTCATAGACGCCTGACATGATTAATCTAGGACTTATTGGCAGCTATGGGCTGCCAATAACTCCTTATTACCCTGATTTGCCAACTCACCAGGGCAAATCGGGAAGAGCCGGGTACAGTCCCAGAACTGTCGCATATAATGTATGCGGCAATTCTGGGCGGCTGTTGGCTGATATTGTTAGGCTGGGGGGCTCCCCATAACGTGGAGCTCCCCATCCTGAGAATACCAGCCTTCAGCCGTATGGCTTTATCTGGCTGGTTTTAAAATTGGGGGGGACCGCATGCCGTTTTTTTTAATTATTTATTTCACTGCACAGTATAAACACGCCCACCAGCTGCTGTGATTGGGTGCAGTGTGACACCTGTCACTCAGCGTGGGGGCGTGTCTCACTGTAACCAATCATAGGCGCCGGTGGGCGGGGAAAGCAGGGAATACGAGATTGTTTAATGGGCGGCCGGCTTTTTCAAAACAGTAAAAGCCGCCGGAGCAGTGTGAATGCCGTGCAGCGCCGGGGATCGGGGATCGGTGAGTATATGAGAGAGGGGGATAAACTGACATGGACAGAGAGTGAGGGACAGAGATAGTGACCGACTGACAGAGATTAGTGAATGACAGACATTGTGAGGCGCTTCAGAACGCAGCTTTTCAGCTGCGCTCTGAAGCAGACCTTTTTTAAGCTGCGGTGCAGAGCGCACACCTGCGCACATAGCATTAGACACCAAAATCGTATGAGGGATGTCACACGTTACAATTGACTAGGTTCGTGCAACAAAACGCTCAATTCTAGAGAATGATACGATGTGTTTGCAATCAACGGTTTTTTCGTTCAACCCTGATCGCACGTAGATGTCACACGCAGATACCTCACAAACGATGCCGGATGTGCGTCACTTACAACTTGACCCCAACGACGGATTGTGAGATATATTGAAGCGTGTGTAGCGGGCTTAACGTTATCAAAATCTGTGAAGTACGTGTGGGTCCAAAATGCTCACTATGCCCCTAGATGGAAGCCTTGAGGGTCTAGTTTCCAAAATGGGGTCTTTTGTGAGGGTTTTCAGCTATTTAGGTACCTTAGCGGACCGGTAAACGCAACATGGTGCCCGCAATCTATTTCAGCCAAATTTGCTTTCCAAAATTGAAATATTACTCCTTCTGTTCTGTGCCCTGCCATTTGTCCAAACAAAGGTTTCTTGCCACATGTATCGGCGTGTTCATAAGAAAGTGTTTAACAAGTTTTGGGGTCCATTTTGTTGTGTTATTTGTTCTAAGGCTATGTGCACACTTTGCGTTTTTTTCTGCGTTTTGGCTGCGTTTACAACTGCACTGTGTCATTGACAAAATGCATGCGTTCTGATTCCCCAGCAAAGTCTGAGAATCATGCAAAATCTGTGGGCACTATGCTTTTTGAAACGCAGCATTTTGATTGTCAAAAATTTGTCAAAAACCCATGCGTTTGAAGAAGCAACATGTCAATTGTTTTTGCCATTTTGGCAGCGTTCTACACCCATTGAAATCAATGAGTTGTAGAAAATCGCTGCCGAAATGTGAAGCAGTACGTTTGCACTGCATTATTGTTGCGATCCGCATATTTTTTTAACATAACAAAGGCAGGTCTTTCGTTTTTCTCTCTCTCTCTGTCGGTCGGTGTCTATCTCTTTCTCTGTCCATGTCGGTCTCTCCCTCCCACCCCCTCTCTCATACTTACCGATCCACGATAAGGAGTTAATGGCAGCAGCCCATAGCTGCCACTAAGAAGCCCGAGATACCTAGTGGCAGCTATGGGCTGCTGCCATTAACTCCTTATTACCCCGTTTGCCATCGCACCAGGGCAATTCGGGATGAGTCGGGTAAAGTCCCGGGACTGTCGCATATAATGGATGCGGCAATTACGAGCGGCTGCTGGCTGCTATTGTTAGGCGTTAATGTGGAGCTCCCCATCCTGAGAATACCAGCCTTCAGCCATGTGGCTTTACCCTGGCTGGTATCCAAATTGGGGGGACCGCACGTCGGTTTTTTTTTCAATTATTTATTTTTCTTACTGCTCGATATACATGCCCACTGGCGGCTGTGATTGGTTGCAGAAGCCCGAGATACCTTCCAGGATAAACCTGTAAGTTAAAGAAAATAAACACACACATCCCAAAAAACCTTTATTTGGAATGATAGACAAAAAAAACCCTCTTTCACCAATTTAATAACCCTTCAAAAACACCTCCAGATCCGACGTAATCCACGCAAGGTCCCACGATGCTTTCAGCTCTGCTACATGGGAAGCTGAATAGAGATGAGCGAACCGGTCCCGGTTCGGCCCGAGGTCGGTTCGTCAAACGGAGGTCCCGTTCGAGTTCGGTTCGTCAAACGTTCGACGAACCGAACTCGAACTGCATAGGAAACAATGGCAGGCATTCACAAACACATAAAAACACCTAGAAAACACCCTCAAAGGTGTCCAAAAGGTGACAAACAACTCACAACACAACACAAACACATGGGAAAGTGACAAGGACATATACTCATGCGAAAACAAAACAGCTGGACAAGGAAAAAGAGGAGGACACACAGATATAGGCATGGCACGCCTTGGCTCCTTTTTAAAAACACAGCAAGCAAGGGTTACTCCAAGCGGAGTCTCCCTTTTTTCCAAAAATTGTGCCCCACACGCACCCACCCATTCAGTGGCAGCACTTGTGCCCTAGTTGTACACTTCACAGCTAGATTTGCATCAAGCACATTCAAAAATACGCCATACTTAACCGTCCCCAGGATGACACCGGGGTAGGTAGCAAAGTCTTTCCTGATCCCAGCTCTGTTCATCTTGGCTCCTTTTTAAAAACACTGTAAGCAAGGGTTACTCCAAGCGGAGTCTCCCTTTTTTTCCAAAAATTGTGCCCCACACACACCCACCCATTCAGTGGCAGCACTTGTGCCCTAGTTGTACACTTCACAGCTAGATTTGCATCAAGCACATTCCAAATCCACAAGCATTTACTCTCCCCAGGATGACACAGGGGTAGTAAATTCCTGGTGGATCCATGACTTGTTCATTTTGATGAACGTTAGTCTGTCCACATTGTCACTGGACAGACGCGTGCACTTATCTGTCAGCACACACCCAACAGCACTGAAGACACGTTCAGTGACAACGCTGGCAGCTGGACACGACAAAATCTCCAAGGCGTAACTGGAGAGCTCTGGCCATTTTTCTAGATTTACATAGTTACATAGTTACATAGTTACTTAGGTTGAAAAAAGACCTAGGTCCATCTAGTTCAACCTTCCTCCACCAGTTCTACATTTAGTCACTAAGTCATTTATAACCAACAATGTTTTGTGTACTGAGGAAATCATCCAGCCCTTTTTTAAAAGCTGTTATAGTATCTGCCATTACTACCTCTTGTGGTAGTGTATTCCACAGTCTGACCGCTCTAACTGTAAAGAACCCTTTCCTATTTAGCTGTTGGAATCGCTTTTCTTCCACTTGCAGTGAGTGCCCCCTGGTCCTTAGTAGAGATGAGCGAACCGGTCCCGGTTCGGCTCGAGGTCGGTTCGCCGAACGGAGCTCCCGTTCGAGTTCGGCTCGTCGAACGTTCGACGAACCGAACTCGAGCCAATAGGAAACAATGGCAGGCAATCACAAACACAGAAAAACACCTAGAAAACACCCTCAAAGGTGTCCAAAAGGTCACAAACAACTCACAACACATGGGAAAGTGACAAGGACATATACTCATGTGAAAACAAAAGAGCTGGACAAGGAAAAAGAGGAGGACACACAGATATATGAGTATATGCAAGGAAACATCGATTCCATTATTGTGCAACTTGAGCCCTGCTCATTTTAGGCTTCCAATCTTGATAAATTGCCTGAGCTCGCCACGTACGTCTTGGGGATCTTGTCGTGTCCTGCAGCCAGCGTTCTCTCGGAACCTGTCTTCAGTGCTGCTGGGGGTCTGCTGGCAGATAAGCACACGTGTCTGTCCACTGACAATGTGGACATGGCTCTCAGAGGACTTTTCTTCCCCTGGGTCAGCCAGGGGACGGGAAAGGCACGCGTATTTTTGAGAGTGCTTCATGCAAAGCATCTTTTTCATTTTGAAAAGGGGCATCAACTGATGTCATTCAAGAGGGGTGTATGTGGCCCATTTAGTGGAAACGAGGGAGACTGTGGTTGGAGTCCCCTCGCTGTGTCTCTAAAAGAACCAAGATGAACAAGTCATGGCTCTCAGAGGACTTTTCTTCCCCTGGGTCAGCCAGGGGACGGGAAAGGCACGCGTATTTTTGAGAGTGCTTCATGCAAAGCATCTTTTTCTTTTTCAAAAGGGGGCTCAACCGATGCCAGTCAAGTGGGGTGTGTGTGGCCCAGTTAGTGGCAACGAGGGAGACTGTGGTTGGAGTCCCCTCGCTGTGTCTCTAAAAGAACCAAGATGAACAAGTCATGGCTCTCAGAGGACTTTTCTTCCCCTGGGTCAGCCAGGGGACGGGAAAGGCACGTGTATTTTTGAGAGTGCTCCATGCAAAGCATCTTTTTCTTTTTCAAAAGGGGGGGTCAACCGATGCCAGTGAAGTGGGGTGTGTGTGGCCCAGTTAGTGGCAACGAGGGAGACTGTGGTTGGAGTCCCCTCGCTGTGTCTCTAAAAGAACCAAGATGAACAAGTCATGGCTCTCAGAGGACTTTTCTTCCCCTGGGTCAGCCAGGGGACGGGAAAGGCACGTGTATTTTTGAGAGTGCTTCATGCAAAGCATCTTTTTCTTTTTCAAAAGGGGGCTCAACCCATGCCAGTCAAATGGGGTGTGTGTGGCCCAGTTAGTGGAAACGAGGGAGACTGTGGTTGGAGTCCCCTCGCTGTGTCTCTAAAAGAACCAAGATGAACAAGCCATGGCTCTCAGAGGACTTTTCTTCCCCTGGGTCAGCCAGGGGACGGGAAAGGCACGCGTATTTTTGAGAGTGCTTCATGCAAAGCATCTTTTTCTTTTTCAAAAGGGGGGGTCAACCGATGCCAGTCAAGTGGGGTGTGTGTGGCCCAGTTAGTGGCAACGAGGGAGACTGTGGTTGGAGTCCCCTCGCTGTGTCTCTAAAAGAACCAAGATGAACAAGTCATGGCTCTCAGAGGACTTTTCTTCCCCTGGGTCAGCCAGGGGACGGGAAAGGCACGCGTATTTTTGAGAGTGCTTCATGCAAAGCATCTTTTTCTTTTTCAAAAGGGGGGGTCAACCGATGCCAGTGAAGTGGGGTGTGTGTGGCCCAGTTAGTGGCAACGAGGGAGACTGTGGTTGGAGTCCCCTCGCTGTGTCTCTAAAAGAACCAAGATGAACAAGTCATGGCTCTCAGAGGACTTTTCTTCCCCTGGGTCAGCTAGGGGACGGGAAAGGCACGCGTATTTTTGAGAGTGCTTCATGCAAAGCATCTTTTTCTTTTTCAAAAGGGGGGGTCAACCGATGCCAGTCAAGTGGGGTGTGTGTGGCCCAGTTAGTGGCAACGAGGGAGACTGTGGTTGGAGTCCCCTCGCTGTGTCTCTAAAAGAACCAAGATGAACAAGTCATGGCTCTCAGAGGACTTTTCTTCCCCTGGGTCAGCCAGGGGACGGGAAAGGCACGTGTATTTTTGAGAGTGCTTCATGCAAAGCATCTTTTTCTTTTTCAAAAGGGGGCTCAACCCATGCCAGTCAAGTGGGGTGTGTGTGGCCCAGTTAGTGGAAACGAGGGAGACTGTGGTTGGAGTCCCCTCGCTGTGTTTCTAAAAGACCCAAAATGAACAAATCATGGCTCTCAGAGGACTTTTCTTCCCCTGGGTCAGCCAGGGGACGGGAAAGGCACGCGTATTTTTGAGAGTGCTTCATGCAAAGCATCTTTTTCTTTTTCAAAAGGGGGGGTCAACCGATGCCAGTCAAGTGGGGTGTGTGTGGCCCAGTTAGTGGCAACGAGGGAGACTGTGGTTGGAGTCCCCTCGCTGTGTCTCTAAAAGAACCAAGATGAACAAGTCATGGCTCTCAGAGGACTTTTCTTCCCCTGGGTCAGCCAGGGGACGGGAAAGGCACGCGTATTTTTGAGAGTGCTTCATGCAAAGCATCTTTTTCTTTTTCAAAAGGGGGGGTCAACCGATGCCAGTCAAGTGGGGTGTGTGTGGCCCAGTTAGTGGCAACGAGGGAGACTGTGGTTGGAGTCCCCTCGCTGTGTCTCTAAAAGAACCAAGATGAACAAGTCATGGCTCTCAGAGGACTTTTCTTCCCCTGGGTCAGCCAGGGGACGGGAAAGGCACGCGTATTTTTGAGAGTGCTTCATGCAAAGCATCTTTTTCTTTTTCAAAAGGGGGGGTCAACCGATGCCAGTCAAGTGGGGTGTGTGTGGCCCAGTTAGTGGCAACGAGGGAGACTGTGGTTGGAGTCCCCTCGCTGTGTCTCTAAAAGAACCAAGATGAACAAGTCATGGCTCTCAGAGGACTTTTCTTCCCCTGGGTCAGCCAGGGGACGGGAAAGGCACGCGTATTTTTGAGAGTGCTTCATGCAAAGCATCTTTTTCTTTTTCAAAAGGGGGGGTCAATCGATGCCAGTCAAGTGGGGTGTGTGTGGCCCAGTTAGTGGCAACGAGGGAGACTGTGGTTGGAGTCCCCTCGCTGTGTCTCTAAAAGAACCAAGATGAACAAGTCATGGCTCTCAGAGGACTTTTCTTCCCCTGGGTCAGCCAGGGGACGGGAAAGGCATGCGTATTTTTGAGAGTGCTTCATGCAAAGCATCTTTTTCTTTTTCAAAAGGGGGGGTCAACCGATGCCAGTCAAGTGGGGTGTGTGTGGCCCAGTTAGTGGCAACGAGGGAGACTGTGGTTGGAGTCCCCTCACTGTGTCTCTAAAAGAACCAAGATGAACAAGTCATGGCTCTCAGAGGACTTTTCTTCCCCTGGGTCAGCCAGGGGACGGGAAAGGCACGTGTATTTTTGAGAGTGCTTCATGCAAAGCATCTTTTTCTTTTTCAAAAGGGGGCTCAACCGATGCCAGTCAAGTGGGGTGTGTGTGGCCCAGTTAGTGGCAACGAGGGAGACTGTGGTTGGAGTCCCCTCGCTGTGTTTCTAAAAGACCCAAAATGAACAAATCATGGCTCTCAGAGGACTTTTCTTCCCCTGTGTCAGCCAGGGGACGGGAAAGGCACGTGTATTTTTGAGAGTGCTTCATGCAAAGCATCTTTTTCTTTTTCAAAAGGGGGCTCAACCCATGCCAGTCAAGTGGGGTGTGTGTGGCCCAGTTAGTGGAAACGAGGGAGACTGTGGTTGGAGTCCCCTCGCTGTGTTTCTAAAAGACCCAAAATGAACAAATCATGGCTCTCAGAGGACTTTTCTTCCCCTGGGTCAGCCAGGGGACGGGAAAGGCACGCGTATTTTTGAGAGTGCTTCATGCAAAGCATCTTTTTCTTTTTCAAAAGGGGGGGTCAACCGATGCCAGTCAAGTGGGGTGTGTGTGGCCAAGTTAGTGGCAACGAGGGAGACTGTGGTTGGAGTCCCCTCGCTGTGTTTTACATGCTTTTAGAAGGGCATGACATGGCTTGGAGGTTGACTTTCATCATCTGCAAACTGTTGGCTACTAAAATGCTGCCTTTCCAACAACTGTGGTTATAGACAATGAGAAACATACTGATGAAGATGAGACGCAGATACCCGATTGGGATGACAACTTAAATATTCGGTCAGGGCAAGAAGAGGCTCGGTCTGAGGGGGAGGGGAGTGCAAACACAACAATTGATGATGAAGTCCTAGATCACACCTACTGTCAACCCACAGTCAGACACTCGAGGAGGTCAACAGAGGCGGTGGAGGAGGATGCAACCGACGTCGAAGTAACCTTGCGCCTTCCTGGACACAGTCGGAGCACTGGTAGCACGTCTACAACTGCATCCTCAGCCACCACTCTGCCTCTGAGCATTATTCGGGGTGGATCAACAGGTCGCATGGCCTCTAAGCCTTGCCTAGCCTGGTCCTTTTTTGACATAAAAAAAGATCGCCCTAATTATGTGGTCTGTAACATTTGGCATGGTTATCTTAGTAGAGGTCAAAACCTCAGCAGTTTGACAACTTCTTCCATGAATCGTCACATGAATAAATATCATATGGCCTGGTGGGAAGCTCACCGTGCTGCAATGCGGCCTAGCGGAGCCAACCATCCACCGCCTGCCCCTTCCAGTGCATCCGCGCGCTCGTCATCTTCTAGGACTGTGGGGACAGCTGTCACACCTGTTTTTCCACCCACAACTTCCACCACTGTAACCGCAACAGGCAGTTTGCTTGTTAGGTCGTCAGTTGGTTTGGAAGGGGAAACAAGTGATTGTGTACAGCTCTCTCAAACATCGATAGCACCAACGTTGGATGAAGGCAACATCATGTCTCCGCCTGCACTTTCCTCACAAACCTGCATTTTTCCAGGGACACCCTATTGAACACCGTCTACACACAGCAGCCAGATCTCTGTCCCTCAGATGTGGTCAAATAAAAGGCCACTTACTGCGACCCATGACAAAGCTAAGAGGTTGACTCTATCCCTCTGTAAGCTGTTGGCTACCGAAATGCTGCCTTTCCGCCTAGTGGACACACAGGATTTTAGAGACCTTATGTCTGTCGCTGTGCCCCAGTACCAGATGCCTAGTCGCCACTACTTCTCTAAGAAAGGTGTGCCCGCGCTACACCAGCATGTCACACACAACATCACCGCTTCCTTGAGAAACTCTGTGTGTGAACGGGTGCATTTCACCACCGATACTTTGACCAGTAAGCATGGACAGGGACGTTACATGTCGCTGACTGGCCACTGGGTAACTATGGTGATAGATGGTGAAGGGTCTGCTGCACAAGTCTTGCCGTCCCCACGACTTGTGTGTCAATCCTCTGTCTGTCCAAGTTCCGCCACTGCTTCTGCATCCTCCACCTCATCTGGGTCCTCCACCTCCGCCCCAAGCCTGCCTGGTCAGGCCACCAGCGTTCTCACTGCGCAGAAGGAATCACGCAACCCTCATTACTATGCTGGCAGCAGAGCGCAACGGCATCAGGCGGTCTTTAGCTTGACATGTCTTGGGAATAAGAGTCACACAGCTGAGGAGTTGTGGTCAGCTCTGCGGTCCGAGTTTAATAAATGGTTGTCTCCACTCAACCTGCAGCCTGGTAAGGCCGTGTGCGACAATGCTGCAAACCTGGGTGCGGCCCTTCGCCTGGGCAAGGTGACACACGTACCTTGTATGGCTCACGTGTTGAACCTTGTCGTCCAGCAATTTTTAACACACTATCCCGGCCTAGATGGCCTTCTGAACAGGGCACGAAAACTGTCTGCTCACTTCCGCCGTTCAAGCGCCGCAGCTGAGGGACTTGCATCGCTCCAGAAGTCTTTCGGCCTGCCGGTTCATCGCCTGAAATGCGATGTGGCGACACGCTGGAATTCAACTCTCCACATGTTACAGCGACTGTGGCAGCACCGCAGAGCCATGGTGCAATACGTCATGACGTATAGCCTGGGCCAACGAGATGCAGAGGTGGGGCAGATCACCCTGATGGAGTGGTCTCAGATCAAGGACCTATGCACCCTTCTGCACAGTTTCGACATGGCGACGAATATGTTTAGCGCTGACAATGCCATTATCATCATGACGATTCCAGTCATTTACATGCTGGAGCACACGCTAAACACTATTCGGAGTCAGGGGGTGGGACAACAGGAAGGGGAGGAACTACAGGAGGATTCATATGCGCAAGACACAACAACATCACCAAGGTCCAGACGTTCATCATCACCAACGCGGCAGGCATGGGACCATGGGGGACAGGGATCAACAAGGGCGCATGGTAGCAGGCGAGATGTTGAGGAAGGTGCAGGAGGACATGAAGATATGGAGGACGAACTGTCCATGGACATGGAAGACTCAGCAGATGAGGGGGAGCTTGTTCAAATTTCAGTTGAAAGAGGTTGGGGGGAGATGTCAGAGGAAGAAAGAACGGTTAGCACCTCTATGCCACAAACACAGCGTGGACTTGGTCCGCATGGCTGCGCAAGACACATGAGTGCCTTCTTGTTGCACTACCTCCAACATGACCCTCGTATTGTCAAAATTAGAAGTGATGATGACTACTAGCTTGCCACACTATTAGATCCCCGGTACAAGTCCAAATTTTGTGACATAATTCCACCCATAGAAAGGGACGCACGTATGCAGGAGTATCAGCAGAAGCTGTTACTCGATCTTAGCTCGGCTTTTCCACCAAACAACCGTGCAGGTGAAGGGAGTGATTCTTCCAGTTGTAACTTGACAAACATGGGACGGCCTCGTCATCTTCAACAGTCTACCCGTATCAGTAGGACCAGATCTGGTGCTGGTAACAGCAATTTTATGGAATCTTTTAATAATTTTTTTAGACCCTCCTTTGCAAGGCCACCAGAGACAACAAGTCTGACACATAGTCAACGGATGGAGAGGATGATACAGGAGTATCTCCAAATGAACATCGATGCAATGACTTTTCAAATGGAGCCTTGCTCCTTTTGGGCTTCAAATCTAGAAAAATGTCCAGAGCTCTCCAGTTACGCCTTGAAGATTTTGTCGTGTCCAGCTGCCAGCGTTGTCTCTGAACGTGTCTTCAGTGCTGCTGGGTGTGTGCTGACAGATAAGCGCACGCGTCTGTCCAGTGACAATGTGGACAGACTGACGTTCATCAAAATGAACAAGTCATGGATCCACAAGGAATTTACTACCCCTGTGTCATCCTGGGGAGAGTAAATGCTTGTGGATTTGGAATGTGCTTGATGCAAATCAAAACATCCTGTTTGCAACTAGGTCACAAGTGCTGCCACTGAATGGGTGGGTGTGTGTGGGGCACAATTTTTGGAAAAAAGGGAGGCTCCGCTTGGAGTAACCCTTGCTTGCTGTGTTTTTTAAAAATGATACAAGATGAACAGATCTGAAGGCAAGATGAAGGCAACATCATGTCTCCGCCTGCACTTTCCTCACAAACCTGCATTTTTCCAGGGACACCCTACTCAACACCGTCTACAGACAGCAGCCAGATCTCTGTCCCTCAGATGTGGACAAATAAAAGGCCATTTCCTGCGACCCATGACAAAGCTAAGAGGTTGACTTTATCCCTCTGTAAGCTCTTGGCTACGGAAATGCTGCCTTTCCGCATGGTGGACACACAGGATTTTAGAGACCTTATGTCTGTCACTGTGCCCCAGTACCAGATGCCCAGTCGCCACTACTTCTCTAAGAAAGGTGTGCCTGCGCTACACCAGCATGTCGCACACAACATCACCGCTTCCTTGAGAAACTCTGTGTGTGAACAGGTGCATTTCACCACCGATACTTGGACCAGTAAGCATGGATAGGGACGTTACATGTCGCTGACTGGGCACTGGCAAACTATGGTGAGAGATGGAGAAGGGTCTGCTGTACAAGTCTTGCCGTCCCCACGAGTTGTTTCAATCCTTGTTCTGTATGTAGAAGTTAATACACTGCTTCTGCCTCTTCAACCTCGTGTGGGTCCTCCACCTTGGCGCAAACCCTGTGTGGTCAGGCCACCCTTCCAAGCAACTGCGCACAAGGACTACCACACACCTCCTTACTATGCTGGCAGCAGAGCTCAATGCCATCAGGCGGTCAAAGTTTTACTTTGAAATGTATGGGAAATGTGAGTCACACCGCTATTCCAGAGAATAGGAGTCAGGCAGGGTCAAAACATTAATTGAGGAACAGGAACAGAATGGGACGGCCAGGACTTAATCAGAAAACAAGCAGAGGTGAAATGCGGATCGGCCAACAAGGTACATAAACAGCAAGCAGGAAAAGTAGTCAGGTAACAAGCACACAAAATCATAAAACTGAACTGGGGGTAAAATTAACCAGAGGTTCATAGCTATGTCTGGCAGTGGTCTGCAGACAGGATGGGCATAAAAAAGGGTGTGGTGTCTTCCCATTGGTTGTAGCTGAATGATGGTATTTCATCTGTGAGATACCCACCAGCTACATTCAGCCAGAGATTCTGCATCTGTCAAGGTAATGCAGCCCAGTGGGTGAGCATAACCTGCGTCCACCTGCGCCGCTGGCATGGACTCCTCTCCCATCATCAGCACTATTCATGAAAGGAACACGTTGTAACCTGGCGACCGTAGTACAAATTGACGGAGCGGACTCCGTTGGTGACTTAACAGCCGTGTGCGGCAATGATGCAAACCTGGCTGCGGGCCATCGTCAGGGCAATGTGACACACGTGCCTTGTATGGCTCACGTGTTGAACCTAATTCTCCAGCAATTTTTAAAACACCATCACGGCCTACATGGCCTTGTGCAGCGTGCACGCTCGCTATGTGCTCACTTCCATCGTGCGTACACAGCAGCTCAACAACTTTCGTCGCTACAGAAGTCTTTAGGTCTGGTGGTTAAACGCCTGAAATGCGATGTCCCCACACGCAGGAATTTGAATCTGCACATGTTGCAGCGTGTGTGGCAGCACCGCAGAGCCCTGCTGAAATACGGTATGACATATAGCCTGGGATAACTTGATCAAGAGGTGGTGCAGATCACGCTGCTGGAGTGGTGTCAGATCAAGGACCTATGCACCCTGCTACACAGTTCACAAATGTCGACGAAGATGTTTAGCACTGGCAATGTCATTCTCAGCGTGACAATTCTGGTCATCTACATGATGGAGCACACTGTAATTATTATTCGGAGTCAGGTGTTGGGACAAGAGGAAGGGGAGGAAGTACAGGAGGAGTCATATGCGGAAGGGATAACAAGATCTACGAGGTCCAGATGGTCAGCGGCACCTATGCGGCAGTCATGGTGAGGGAGAGGGATTAACAAGGGCGCATAGTATCAGCAAAAAGTGTGGATGAAAGTGCAGGAGCCCATGAAGAAATGGAGGACGAACTGGCGATGGGCATGGAAGACTCAGCAGATGAGTGAGAGCTTGCTCACATTTCGGTTGTGCGAGGTTGTGGGGAGAGGGCAGAGGAAGGATGCACGATTCTCACCTCTCTGCCACCAACACACCAAGTACTTGGTCCTCCTGGATGCACAAGACACATGAGCGCCTTCTTGCTGCACTACCTACATAACCCTCGGATTGTATGAATTTGAAGTAATCCTGAATACTGGGTTGCCACACTGTTAGATCCCCGGTACAAGACAATATTTGGCGAACTATTTCCTGCCATAGAAATAGACGCACGTATACAGGAGTATCTGCAGAATGTGGTACGCAATCTTAGATCTACTTTTCCACTAAACACCAGTGCTGCACAGAGTGAATCTCAACGCTTTGTCATGGATAGGAGGAAATGGTCTTTTACTTGTCCACATCGGAGGGACCGAGGGATGGCTGCTGTGCTGAGATGGCGTTGAGTACGGTGTCCCTGCACAGTTGCACTTTTGGTCATATCCCAAAATGAGTTGAAAAAGGACAGAAGCTGTTGGAAAGGGGAACAGGTGTGTTGGAAAGGGGAAAAAAGTTTTGGTCCGTGGATTTGGTGGTTAAGCAACTGTAACATTTGCTGAAGAAACAACATCTGTTACAGTGGGACTGGCAGATTTGGATAAAGTGGTATATAATCTGTGACCGCTATATAACGAAAATTAATAAGAAAAGAAAGAGAAAGGTATATATCCCCATCAGCAGTCAGTGTCCACCGTGCTCCCAGTTGGAAAAGGAGAGGTTGGCAACTTGAAGTTTTGGTGGAGGATACAGAGCTGTGTGGCTATGAAACTAATAGTAGCCTGAACCGAGTTAGACGCCATTCGGATCTGGAGACTGGGAGCCCTGTTAGCGTCACAGGGTCCACATGCCCACCCAGCCCAGGAACTCCCTGTTAACAACACAGGGGCCATTGAGTACGCTGACCGTGTGCGTAGGGGCCACACCTGTGGACAGCAGGCGCATCAGCAGCAGCAGGCCTGTTAATGCCACTGGGCTGCACAAGCAGGACTGTTAGGACAGGAGCTGGTCTTAACCGTTCTGCGTTACCAACTGTGGTGGTGGCCTGCATCCACCACCCTATCCCTGCCTACCTCTGGCCTAAAGCCGCAATGGGTTCAACACATGGAGGTGTGCTCTTTCGGAGCATAATAGAAGACTGCGCACCTCCTTGTTGGCTCCAGCCCCTTTTATAACCTGGGTCCGCCCCAAACCAGGGTGAACCACAATGCACCTCCTGGAGACAAAAGTAGAGTGACACGTCATGAGTGGCATAACTAGCGTCCTATTTGGAAACGCAACTTCAATGATGACCTCATGGCTGCCATGACCCAAACACCTCACCAGTCATCGTCTGACCATCAATAATGCGGTGACAAGTCATAGGTGTGGGCCTCTGCAAGCCATTTGGGAGGACACCTGATGCCCTGTGGTCTATATGGGACCCCCACATCAGTGCCAGGGCCAAAGAGTTCATTACCGGACCTAGTCTCTGATGCAGGAAGTGCCTGAGCATGCTCAGTAGCATGAAATACAGTCTCTGAAAAAAGACTATCAGCTTTAGCATGGTGTCTAGGCACAAAACAGGACTTAGACCCGGCACGGAATGCAAGCACCTGTGCAAAGAGGCTTTTCACACTTAGTGTGGGAGCATGCGCTGTATCCCGAAAAGAAGACTTAGCGTCAGGAATAACACAGTCAGGCTGAGCATACTCACTACGCGAAACACTGTAATTAGGCTGCAGCTGGGGTACATCGGCACACGCATGCGCACTAGCTGCCTCTCCACACTTAGACGTGGAGGGGAAATTTGTCTTGGAGATGCTGTCTATGAACAGAAGGAAAAGCTAAAGGAAGCCTGACTTTCTATCCCTCTGAATTATGAAATGCAGCAATGAATTCCATGAGTTTGCTATAACATTAGCGTAGCAAAATGTGCATGAGGGTGTGATGTAGAGGTGCTAGAAATAGCTTGTCACCAGTGGGGCACTAATGGAATACAACAGCCAGTTCTATGATGCCACTAAATGGCAGTATTTTGTGCTATCATTATAGCTTATTAAAAACAGAGCAGGAGGTTGTCATGCAGAGGTGCTGCACATAGATTTGCAGTAGTGTGAATAGACAAAAGTACAATAGCCACGTTTTGGATACAACTAGGTACACTGAGTGTTTGCTAGTATAATGGCTGAGTTTAAAAAAGTTAGAGTGTGCAATGCAGGCAGATGTCCTGCAAATATCGTTCCAATAGTGTGAATAGACAAAAGTACAATAGCCACGTTTAGGATACAACTAGGTACACTGAGTGTTTGCTAGTATAATGGCTGAGTTTAAAAAAGTTAGAGTGTGCAATGCAGGCAGACGTGCTGCAAATATCGTTCCAATACTGTGAATAGACAAAAGTACAATAGCCACGTTTAGGATACAACTAGGTACACTGAGTGTTTGCTAGTATAATGGCTGAGTTTAAAAAAGTTAGAGTGTGCAATGCAGGCAGACGTGCTGCAAATATCGTTCCAATACTGTGAATAGACAAAAGTACAATAGCCACGTTTAGGATACAACTAGGTACACTGAGTGTTTGCTAGTATAATGGCTGAGTTTAAAAAAGTTTGAGTGTGCAATGCAGGCAGACGTGCTGCAAATAACGTTCCAATACTGTGAATAGACAAAAGTACAATAGCCACGTTTAGGATACAACTAGGTACACTGAGTGTTTGCTAGTATAATGGCTGAGTTTAAAAAAGTTAGAGTGTGCAATGCAGGCAGACGTGCTGCAAATATCGTTCCAATACTGTGAATAGACAAAAGTACAATAGCCACGTTTAGGATACAACTAGGTACACTGTGTGTTTGCTAGTATAATGGCTGAGTTTAAAAAAGTTAGAGTGTGCAATGCAGGCAGACGTGCTCTGCAAATGTCTTTGCACTAGTGGGACTATAGCAAAGTCCAATAGCCACGTTTAGGATGCCACTAGGTACACTGAGTGTTTGCTAGTATAATGGCTTAGTTATAATGAGTTGGAGTGTGCAGAGGACAAGAGGGTACAGTGGCAGGATTGTGGGGCTCTGGGTAGAGGAATGGAAGCCTGCCTTTCTATTCCCTCCTAATGGTGAAATGCAGGGAGGAAATCCCTGACCTTGGCTACACAGACGCTGTTGCTGTTTGCAGGACCTGTCACCTATGGCTCTCTGACCCTGCCGGTTTGAGCCCTTAAAAGGACTTCTATAAAGTGCTCTCCCTATGCTGTCTAACGCTGTGTATGCAGCGCATACAGCTGTATCGGCTATAGGACTCAGGAGGACGGAGCTGCGACAGTGATGTCTGACACCAAAGACGCAGAAGGCAGATAATGGCGTCCTGGAAGAAAATGTCCGGTTTTATAATGCAGGGACATGTGACATGGACATCCTATCACACATGCCGTTGCTTCTCTGGCTCAAAGTCCACTTAGCTGTGTGTGTGTCTGGGATTGGCTGACATGCTGGCCCGCCCCACAAGACGCGCGCGCTTAGGGAAGGAAGACAAGAAAAAAAAAAAAAAAAATGGCGATCGCCATTATACAAACAGCAGTGATCTGAAGGCGCTGTTCACGCACACTATACACTGAAATGTCATAATAGTGTGATTCACAGAGTGACTTACACTATTACAGCAGAAACCAAGCTAGGATTTAGCTGTTTTTTTGCTGCTAGAACCGTTCTCGAACGTTTCTAGAACTATCGAGCTTTTGCAAAAAGCTCGAGTTCTAGTTCGATCTAGAACAGGCCCCAAAATCACTCGAGCCTAGAACTGGAGAACCACGAACCACGAACTGCGCTCAACTCTAGTCCTTAGTACTGTCTTTGGAAGAAATAAGTTATGTGCCAGTCCTTTATATTGACCACACATGTATTTATACATATAAATGAGATCTCCTCTGAGACGTCTTTTTTCTAAGCTAAACATATCTAACTTTTTCAACCTGTCATCATATGGGAGGCCTTCCATTCCTTGTAATAGTCTAGTTGCCCGCCTTTGAACTGACTCTAACTTCTGAATGTCCTTTTTAAAATGTGGAGCCCAAAACTGGATCCCGTATTCCAGATGTGGCCTTACAAGTGATTTATAGAGGGGTAACAATACGTTGGGATCACAGGATTTAATCTCTCTTTTTATACACCCTAAAATCTTGTTTGCTTTAGCAGCTGCTGCTTGACATTGAGTGCTGCTGCTCAGCTTATTTGTAATGAGAATACCCAAGTCCTTCTCCTGTTCTGTAGTCCCGAGTTTACTTCCATTTAATGTATACGCAGCTATAGGATTACTCCGTCCTAGGTGCATTACTTTACATTTATCAACATTAAATCTCATTTGCCAAGTATCTGCCCATTCTGACATCTTATCCAGATCTTTTTGTAATATCGTACTATCCAGGTCAGTTTTTAATATCCTACATAGTTTGGTGTCATCGGCAAAGACTGACACTGTACTATCAATCCCATCCACAAGGTCATTAATAAAGAGAGTAAAAAGAATCGGTCCAAGCACAGATCCCTGCGGCACCCCACTGCTGACTATAGCCCATTTAGAGAATGTACCATTTATGACTACTCTTTGTTTCCTATCTTTTAGCCAATTCCTTACCCAGTTGCATATTGTGTCCCCTAGTCCTTGCTTCTGGAGCTTTAGTATAAGGCTATTATGTGGTACAGTATCAAATGCCTTTGCAAAGTACAAATAAATCACATCAGCTGCATTACCAATATCCAGGGTTGAACTTACCCCCTCATAGAACCCCAACAGGTTGGTTAGACACGACTTATCTTTCATGAATCCATGCTGTTTCTCAGTTATCATATTATTTTCTGCAATATATTTTTGCATGTCATCCCTTAAAATGCCCTCAAAAACTTTGCGTACTACTGATGTCAGGCTAACTGGACGGTAGTTGCCTGGATCTACCCTCTTACCTTTCTTAAATATCGGTACCACATCAGCAATCCTCCAATCCTGAGGCACCAACCCTGTTACAAGCGAGTCTAAAAAGATGAGATACAGCGGTCTTTCGATTACGGAGCTCAATTCCCTCAATATTCGTGGATGAATGCCATCTGGCCCTGGGGATTTGTCAATGTTTAATTTACTCAGACGTAGGCGTACTTCATCTTGTGTTAAATTAATTATATCGGGTGGTGGACTTTGATTTTTCACTTGTTGAATGATCCATGGTACAGTCAGTTCCTTGGTGAATACAGATGAGAAATGCCTATTTAATATCTCAGTCTTTTGTTTGTCCTCTATATCTAACTTGTTATTATATTTTAGGGGGCCGATACTATCTTTTGTTTTCCTTTTGGCATTAATGTATTTATAAAAGATTTTGGGATTTATTTTAATGTCATTGGCGATTTTTGTTTCAGTAGCTAATTTTGCTTGTTTGATTTCTTTTTTACATTTCCTATTGATATCTTTATACTCCTGCAATGCTATTTCTGTATTCTCAGCCTTTAAAATTTTGCCCTTTGTTTTTGTTTTATTATACTTTGTACAGTCTTATTTATCCATAGTGGTTTCTTTTTATTCCTGGACATTTTATTACCAGAGGGTATACGTTTTTTACAGGACTCTAGTAGTATATCCTTAAACTTACCCCATTTATGTTCGGTATCCCCAGTTACCATGACTTTGTCCCAATCTACACATTTAAGCTCTTCCCTTAATTTGTTGAAATCAGCTTTCCTAAACTTCCAGGTTTTAGCATTCCCCCTTTGAAATGTTCTATTGAATATTATGTTGAAGCTTACCATATTGTGATCGCTGGTGCCCAAGTGCTCCCGGACCTGTAGATCTGAAATTGTATCCGGTCTATTTGACAGGACCAGATCTAGCAAATTATCTCCCCTGGTCAGTTCACCTACCATCTGAGAGAGGAAATGGTCTTGAATGGTAGATAAGAACTTACAGCTTTTAGCAGAACCAGAAGATTCTATGTCCCACTGAATGTCTGGATAGTTGAAATCCCCCATAACAAGAACCCGAATATTATTATTAGCTGCCTTTTCAATTTGTTCCAGAATTTCACCCTCTATTTGTTCAAGTATGTTAGGAGGCTTATAGCAAACTCCAATTAGCATTTTTCCATTATTCCCCTCCCCATGTACATTTACCCATACTGACTCTACATTGTTTGAAGCCCAAAATGAGCAAGGCTCCATTTGCAAAGTCATGGCATCGATGTTCATTTGGAGATACTCCTGTATCATCCTCTCTAGCCGTTGACTATGTGTCAGACATGTTGTCTCTGGTGGCCTTGCAAAGGAGGGTCTAAAAAAATTATGAAAAGATTCCATAAAATTGCTGTTACCAGCACCAGATACAGTCTTACTGGTACGGGTAGACTGTTGAAGATGACGAGACCGTCCCATGTTTGTCAAGTTACAACTGGGAGAATCACTCCCTGCACCTGCATGGTTGTGTGGTGGAAAAGCCGAGCTAAGATCGAGTATCAGCTTCTGCTGATACTCCTGCATACGTGCGTCCCTTTCTATGGCTGGAATTATGTCACAAAATTTGGACTTGTACCGGGGATCTAATAGTGTGGCAATCCAGTAGTCATCATCACTTCTAATTTTGACAATACGAGGGTCATGTTGGAGGTAGTGCAACAAGAAGGCACTCATGTGTCTTGCGCAGCCATGCGGACCAATTCCACACTGTGTTTGTGGCGTAGAGGTGCTAACCGTTCTTTCTTCCTCTGACATCTCCCCCCAACCTCTTTCAACTGAAATTTGACCAAGGTCTCCCTCATCTGCTGAGTCTTCCATGTCCATGGACAGTTCGTCCTCCATTTCTTCATGTTCTCCTGCACCTTCCTCAACATTTTGCCTGCTACTATGCGCCCTTGTTGATCCCTGTCCCCCATGGTCCCATGCCTGCTGCGTTGGTGATGATGAACGTCTGGACCTTGGTGATGTTGTTGTCCCTTGCGCATATGAATCCTCCTGTAGTTCCTCCCCTTCCTGTTGTCCCACCCCCTGACTCCGAATAGTGTTTAGCGTGTGCTCCAGCATGTAAATGACTGGAATTGTCATGCTGATAATGGCATTGTCAGCGCTAAACATATTCGTCGCCATGTCGAAACTGTGCAGAAGGGTGCATAGGTCCTTGATCTGAGACCACTCCATCAGGGTGATCTGCCCCACCTCTGCATCTCGTTGGCCCAGGATATACATCATGACGTATTGCACCAGGGCTCGGCGGTGCTGCCACAGTTGCTGTAACATGTGGAGAGTCGAATTCCAGTGTGTTGGCACATCGCATTTCAGGCGATGAACCGGCAGGCCGAAAGACTTCTGGAGAGATGCAAGTCGCACAGCTGCGGCGGTTGAACGGCGGAAGTGAGCAGACAGTTTTCGTGCCCTGTTCAGAAGGCCATCTAGGCCGGGATAGTGTGTTAAGAATTGCTGGACAACAAGGTTCAACACGTAAACCATACAAGGCACGTGTGTCACCTTGCCCAGGCGAAGGGCCGCACTCAGGTTTGCAGCATTGTCGCACACGGCCTTACCAGGCTGCAGGTTTAGTGGAGACAACCATTTATTAAACTCGGACCGCAGAGCTGACCACAACTCCTCAGCTGTGTGACTCCTGTTCCCAAGACATGTCAAGCTAAAGACCGCCTGATGCCGTTGCGCTCTGCTGCCAGCATAGTAATGAGGGGTGCGTGATTCCTTCTGCGCAGTGAGAACGCTGGTGGCCTGATCAGGCAGGCTTGGGGCGGATGTGGAGGACCCAGATGAGGTGGAGGAGGCAGAAGCAGTGGCGGAACTTGGACAGACAGAGGATTGACACACAAGTCGTGGGGACGGCAAGACTTGTGCAGCAGACCCTTCACCATCTATCACCATAGTTACCCAGTGCCCAGTCAGCGACATGTAACGTCCCTGTCCATGCTTACTGGTCCAAGTATCAGTGGTGAAATGCACCCGTTCACACACAGAGTTTCTCAAGGAAGCGGTGATGTTGTGTGCGACATACTGGTGTAGCGCGGGCACACCTTTCTTAGAGAAGTAGTGGCGACTAGGCATCTGGTACTGGGGCACAGCGACAGACATAAGGTCTCTAAAATCCTGTGTGTCCACTAGGCGGAAAGGCAGCATTTCGGTAGCCAAGAGCTTACAGAGGGATAGAGTCAACCTCTTAGCTTTGTCATGGGTTGCAGGAAATGGCCTTTTATTTGACCACATCTGAGGGACAGAGATCTGGCTGCTGTGTGTAGACGGTGTTGAGTAGGGTGTCCCTGTAAAAATGCAGGTTTGTGAGGAAAGTGCAGGCGGAGACATGATGTTGCCTTCATCCAACGTGTCTGCTATCGATGTATGAGAGAGCTGTACACACTCACTTGTTTCCCCTTCCAAACCAACTGACGACCTACCAAGCAAACTGCCTGTTGCGGTTACAGTGGTGGAAGTTGTGCGTGGAAAACCAGGTGTGACAGCTGTCCCCACAGTCCTAGAAGATGAAGAGCGCGTGGATGCACTGGAAGGGGCAGGCCGTGGATGGTTCGCTCCGCTAGGCCGCATTGCAGCACAGTGAGCTTCCCAACGGGACTTATGATATTTATTCATGTGACGATTCATGGAAGAAGTTGTCAAACTGCTGAAGTTTTGACCTCTACTAACAGAATCATGAAAAATTTTACACATCACATAATTTGGGCGATATTTTTCAATGTCAAAAAAGGACCAGGCTAGGCAAGGCTTAGAGGGCATGCGACCTGCTGAGCCCCCCCGACTAGTGCTCAGAGGCAGAGTGGTGGCTGATGATGCAGTTGTAGACGTGCTACCAGTGCTCCGACTCTGTCCAGGAAGGCGCAAGGTAACTTCGTCGTCGGTTGCATCCTCCTCCACCGCCTCTGTTGACCTCCTTGAGTGCCTGACTGGGGGGTTGACAGTAGGTGGGATCTAGAACTTCATCATAAATTTTTGTGTTTGCACTCCCCTCCCCCTCAGACTGAGCCTCTTCTTGCCCTGACCGAATATTTAAGTCTCATCGTCATCAGTATGTTCCTCATTGTCTATAACCACAGGTGTTACAGTTTGTGACAAAGGGTCAACATTACGCTCAGAAACTTGGTCCTCACGACCTGAATCAGAGTCACAAAGGTTCTGGGCATCACTGCAGACCATTTCCTGGTCTGTACTCACTGTAGCTTTGGAGCAGACCTCTGATTCCCAGGCTATAGTGTGACTGAACAGCTCTGCAGACTCAGCCATCTCAGTTCCACCATACTGTGCAGGGCTGATGGAGACTTCAGAGCTGGGAGAAAGCAAGTTTGATTGGGATGACAACTCAGAGGACTGGTGTTTTTTGGATGCGGTACTTGAAGTGGCTGAGAGGGCACTTGTTGGACCACTTGAAATCCATTCAAGCATTTTCCTTTTTTGGCCATCATCTAGCTTTGTTCCTGTTGTTCGTGTCCGTAAAAAATGGAGCACATCGGATTGTCCACGGTAAGTAGTAGACATCTTACTTTTGCTGGTAGATGGTCTCTCTTCAGCAGATGATAATGGAGCTTTGCCACCTTCCCCACGGACAAACACTTTTTTTCCTTTTCCACCACGCCTCTTCCCCTTTCCACCAGCATCTGTCATTTTGCCACTCATGTTGATTGCGACAAGATTGTGCACTGAAAATGTGGTAGTAAAAATTGAGAGGTGGTGTAGATTTCAGCGGTGGTCTAGCTTTATTAACAGCAGAATAATAAAGAATAAATATCCCTGACAATGCAACTACGGCCCTTAAACTGGCAGCATAAATTGCTAGTATAATGGCTTAGCTACAATGAGTTTGAGTGTGCAATGCAGGCAGAGGTGCTGCAAATATCTTTGCACTAGTGGGACTATACAGAAGTCCAATAGCCACGTTTAGGATGCCACTACTACACTCAGTGTTTGCTAGTATAATGGCTTAGTAACAATGAGTTTGAGTGTGCAATGCAGGCAGAGGTGCTGCAAATATCTTTGCACTAGTGGGACTATACAGAAGTCCAATAGCCACGTTTAGGATGCCACTAGGTACACTCAGTGTTTGCTAGTATAATGGCTTAGTAACAATGAGTTTGAGTGTGCAATGCAGGCAGAGGTGCTGCAAATATCTTTGCACTAGTGGGACTATACAGAAGTCAAATAGCCACGTTTAGGATGCCACTAGGTACACTCAGTGTTTGCTAGTATAATGGCTTAGTTATAATGAGTTGGAGTGTGCAATGCAGGCAGAGGTGCTGCAAATATCTTTGCACTAGTGGGACTATACAGAAGTCCAATAGCCACGTTTAGGATGCCACTAGGTACACTCAGTGTTTGCTAGTATAATGGCTTAGTAACAATGAGTTTGAGTGTGCAATGCAGGCAGAGGTGCTGCAAATATCTTTGCACTAGTGGGACTATACAGAAGTCCAATAGCCACGTTTAGGATGCCACTAGGTACACTCAGTGTTTGCTAGTATAATGGCTTAGTTATAATGAGTTGGAGTGTGCAATGCAGGCAGAGGTGCTGCAAATATCTTTGCACTAGTGGGACTATACAGAAGTCCAATAGCCACGTTTAGGATGCCACTAGGTACACTCAGTGTTTGCTAGTATAATGGCTTAGTAACAATGAGTTGGAGTGTGCAATGCAGGCAGAGGTGCTGCAAATATCTTTGCACTAGTGGGACTATACAGAAGTCCAATAGCCACATTTAGGATGACACTAGGTACACTCAGTGTTTGCTAGTATAATGGCTTAGTTATAATGAGTTGGAGTGTGCAATGCAGGCAGACGTGCTGCAAATATCTTTGCACTAGTGGGACTAAACAGAAGTCCAATAGCCACGTTTAGGATGCCACTAGGTACACTCAGTGTTTGCTAGTATAATGGCTTAGTAACAATGAGTTTGAGTGTGCAATGCAGGTAGAGGTGCTGCAAATTTCTTTGCACTAGTGGGACTATACAGAAGTTCAATAGCCACGTTTAGGATGCCACTAGGTACACTCAGTGTTTGCTAGTATAATGGCTAAGTAACAATGAGTTGGAGTGTGCAATGCAGGCAGAGGTGCTGCAAATATCTTTGCACTAGTGGGACTATACAGAAGTCCAATAGCCACGTTTAGGATGACACTAGGTACACTCAGTGTTTGCTAGTATAATGGCTTAGTTATAATGAGTTGGAGTGTGCAATGCAGGCAGACGTGCTGCAAATATCTGTGCACTACTGGGACTATACAGCAGTCCAACAGCCACGTTTAGGATGCCACTAAGTTCACTCAGTGTTTGCTAGTATAATGGCTTAGTTATAATGAGTTTGAGTGTGCAATGCAGGCAGATGTGCTCTGCAAATATCTTTGCACTAGTGGGACTATACAGAAGTCCAATAGCCACGTTTAGGATGCCACTAGGTACACTCAGTGTTTGCTAGTATAATGGCTTAGTAACAATGAGTTGGAGTGTGCAAAGGACAGGAGGGTACAGTGCCAAAGTTGTGGGTCTCTGGGTAGAGGAATGGAAGCCTGCCTTTCTATCCCTCCTAATGGGGAAATGCAGCAAGGAAATCCCTGACCTTAGCTACACAGACGCTGTCATCTTGTGTAGCTGTTAAACTCTGTTTTCAGGACCTGTCACCTATGGCTCTCACCCTGCCCGTATGAGCCCTTAAAAGGACTGATAGAAAGTGCTATCCCTAAGCTGTCCAGCGCTGTGTATGGAGCGCATTCAGCAGTATCGGTGATAGGACTCAGGACGGAGCTGCGCCAGTGATGTCTGACACCAAGGACGCAGAAGAGATAATGGTGTCTGGACGGGCAGATACTCATTTTTATAATGCAGGGACATGTGACATGGACATCCTATCACAATTGCTGTTGCTTCTCTGGCTAAAAGTCCACTTAGCTGTGTGTGTGTCTGGGATTGGCTGACATGCTGGCCCTCCCCACTACACGCGCGCGCTTAGGGAAGGAAGACAAGGAAAAAAAAAAAAATGGCGATCGCCATTATCCATACAGCAGTGATCTGAATGCGCTGTTCCCGCACACTATACACTGAAATTTCATAATAGTGTGAGTCACAGAGTGACTTACACTATTACAGCGGAAAGCCAGCTAGGAATTAGCTGGGTTTTTTGCTGCTAGAACCGTTCTTGAATGTATCTAGAACTATCGAGCTTTTGCAAAAAAGCTCGAGTTCTAGTTCGATCTAGAACAGCCCCCAAAATCACTCGAGCCGCGAACTGGAGAACCACGAACCTCGAACCGCGCTCAACTCTAAAGCTGACAGGAGCGGCAGTAGAACACCGCCGCTCCTGTGAGCTCCATGCAGCAACTGAAGTGAGTAGCGCGATCAGCTGTGCCCTCATTCTGGTGACCCGCGGACACAGCTCTCGGGTGGAGGACTGCAGCTGTGGCCGTGGGTCACCTGAGTGACGGCACAGCTGATTGCCCGGTTCACTGCAGTCACTCTATGCATGTGCCGCGGCTTGATTTGTTGTCACATGTGAAGGACTCACCTGTGATCGCAAAATCCCCTGAGTGACTGCAGTGAGCCGGGCGATCAGCTGTGCTTTTACTCAGGTAACTTGCGGCCACAGCTGCAGTCCTCCACCTGAGAGCGGTGGCCGCGAGTAACCACAGTGACAGCACAGCTGATCACGCTACTCTCTTCAGTTGCTGCATGGAGCTGACTGGAGTGGCGGTGTTCTACTGCCGCTCCTGTCAGCTTCCGATGTAGCCGAACGATCACAATGAAGTCATGTGAAGTTCATCCGAGTTCATTCGAATCGCGCGTCTCTCGCAGCCAGCCATGCTCTTTTTGACAGTGCGGTCCCACTCGGCTCTGCTGCAAGTCTATGGGTATGCTGCAGAGCCGAGTGGGACTGTAGTGTGAAAAATGTGCATTCTGGATGCGTTTCCCACTCTGTCTATTGCAGAGCAAGCATCCAGAACGCATGAACTCTCCAGGAATGTGCGCACGTTGCATTCTGCCGAATGCGTCTCAGAACGCAGCTATTTCGGCTGCGCCCTGAAATGCACATGCAGTGACTTACACGCTGCGGAATTGAACGCAAAGTGTCCACATAGCCTAAAAGTGAATAAATTTGGGGTAGAGCAACATGTTTATGTAAAATTTTATTTTTTACTTTTTTTCATTCCACATTGCTTTAGTTTATGTGAAGCACCTGAAAGGTTAATAAACTTCTTGAATGTGGTTTTGAGTACTTTGAGAGGTGCAGTTATTAGAATGGTGTCACTTTAGGGTATTTTCTGTCACCTTAGCCTTTCAAAGTCACTTCAAATGGGATGTGGTCCCTAAAAAAATGGTTTTGTAAATTTTGTTGAAAAAATGAGAAATTGCTGATGAAATTTGAACCATTCTAACTTCCTAACCCCAAAAAATGTTTCAAAAATTGTGCTGATGTAAAGTAGAAATGTGGGAAATGTAATTTATTAACTATTTTGTGTGACATAACTCTCGGATTTAGGTCCCTTTCACACGTCAGTGATTCTGGGACGTTTGTGCTTTTTTTAAAACGTACCAGAATCACTGACATACGCAGACCCATTATAATGAATGGGTCTGCTCACACGTCAGTGATTTTTCACTGCACGTGTCTCCGTGCGGCGTACCCGCGTGTGCGTGATTGCCGCACGGAGACATGTCCATTTTTTTCTGGCATCACTGATGTCCCACGGACCAGGCAGTGGTGTGATCCGTGAAACACGTGCCAGAAAAAAACGTGCTTTTAAAATAAAAAACATTTTAACTCACCCGGCGTCCAGCGATGTCCTCTGCAGCCCGTTCTCCCTGTTGCTTCTGAGCCGGCTCATTATTGTCGCGCATTATTCATTATGCGCGACACAGCCGACCCGGAAGCAGCTGCTGCAGGGGTCACCGCCGGCCGGATGCTGCACCGCAAGAGCGATCAGCACCATGGACAGCGGGAGCGCGCACAGATGAGTTGTTTTCTAAGTGCAATCACGGGCCACGGAGAACGGAGCCCGGATTGCACTTAGACAACCCACGTGTGCCGTGAATCACGGCACACGCAGGGACATGTGCGTGTTTTTCACTGACGTGTGAAACGGGCCTTATGGGCATAAAAATTAAAAGTTTGAAAATTGAGAAATTTTCAAAATTTTCATCAAAGTTCCAATTTTTTAACAAATAACAGCAAAAAATATCGACCTAAATTTTCTCCTATCATGAAGTACAATATGTCACGAAAAAACATTCTCAGAATCACTGGGATCCGCCAAAGCGTTCTAGATTTATAACCTTATAAAGTGACACTGGTCAGAATTGCAAAAAATGGCCTGGGCATTAAGTACAAAACTGGCTTCGCCCTTAAGGGGTTAAAATCATAAAAAAAGAGAATGTACAGAAACCGCATATTGGGGACCGTACAGCATTCAGGGCATACATACATTAAACTACATAAATAGAATAATTATAACCTGATACAAAAAGTCAGTTAGGTATTAAAATATAGTATACATTCATAAATTGCCCAATATACATCCATATATTACACAATTACATATACCAGAATGATGATAATAATAATAATAATAATAATAATAATAATAATAAGAATGTAAATACACTGTTTAAATAGTAAAATAACTAGTGGAAATACCAAATATAAAAGGATACAATACAAAAAGTACCAGAAACTTTATACTATCCACAAAATAAATAATACTATATTAAATGAATACAAGTGTATAAAGGCTGTATATAGACCAAAGTGACTAGTGCTTATGCAATATCTAATTTAAATATAAATACTAATACTAAGAAAATAATTGTTAAAATCTGTATTCTATGTTATGTCCGCTAGATGGCACCAAAGTATAACAAATCAAATGTGAATACCATGATTCCTTATTGTTTTAGAAGAAAGTGAGCCTCATTACCATGTATGGCACCAGGGCCAAATACACAAAGGACAAATTATAAAAACATAAGTCTAGGTCCAATATCTACCTCAGTGGTGATGACAAGAGCTGATTTGTCCCTCACCCCGACGTGACGTCCATTTTGTAAACCTTCTTCATGGGGCTTGTCGGGGTGAGAAGGAAGTGGGTTTTAAATACCCCCTTTGTCCAATAGGACTGCATCCGAACGGTGACTGGGAAAAGCAACATACAGCGCATGCGCCTTCATATGTTACTGCAATGCAGAAATGACTTTCTCTATGAGTGATGGACTTCACGCTGCATATAATAGACTGGAAGCCGGCAGCACGCTCGTGCTGATCCATGTATCGCTCTTTCAGAAATCCAGGCTCGCATCTTGGGGGTGCATGCGCACAGGCAAAAATCGCAATGCTGGAAAGATGAATCTGAAATATATATATCAAAAGTGGGCATACGTGACTATGGTAATATTAATAGGTGCATCAATATATAAGGTACTACTTTTTTAGTGAATAGACATCAATGTGCTATAAAAATAATCTATATATATAATTGCCTTATTCTGTCTGTCTGTCTGTCATGCTCCAAAATTGTGTCACGGTGACATTGTGTCACCGTGACATGTCCTTACGGTGACACAAAGCTGATTGGCCGCTGGGCTCGCCATGGCCCCGCCCCCCCACACGGATTGGCCTCTCGCCCCGGCTCTCTGCAGGCCCCGCCCCCCTCACGCAATGCACGCTCGCTCTGGCCCAACTGACACGGAGCCCCGATTCCCAGGTGAGTACACACACACACATCAGATCACACTCACTCTCACACACACCTCACACATCACATCCACACACTCACAACATCCTGGGATATCGCTTGCTTCTACACCGGCTCCGTCAGGATCCCGGCAGCGCCAGACATAACCTTGCGATGCTGGGATCTTGACGGAGGCCGTGAAAGCTGGTAACCATTATACACATCGGGTAACTAAGGTCCCTTAGTTACCCGATGTGTATCATAGTTACCAGTGTACACCGGCTCACACTCACTCTCACACACACCTCACACACACATCACATCGCATCCACACATCAAGGTCCTGCAGCTGCGGAACATACACACACATAACAGCACACACACACACACATACACACACAAATCAGATCACACATCACATCGCATCCACATACTCACAGCATCCTGGGATATCGCTTGCTTCTCGGCGGCGATACTGTGCTGTTGTGAGCTTCCAGGACCTGCCGGGGGATCACATGGCCAGAAGCATGTGATATCCCCGGATGTTGTGAGTATCAGCGCGTATGTGCAATATCGTCAGTGTGTGTGTCTTTGTGTGTGAGTGTATGCGATCGGGTGTGTGTGAGTGTATGCGATCGGGTGTGTGTGAGTGGATGCGATCGGGTGTGTGTGAGTGGATGCGATCGGGTGTGTGTGAGTGGATGCGATCGGGTGTGTGTGAGTGGATGCGATCGGGTGTGTGTGAGTGGATGCGATCGGGTGTGTGAGTGTCGGCAGAGGAGCACGGCGTGCTGGAGGAGGCTGGGAGCAGAGAGGCTGATCATGGGGAAGGCTGGGAGGAGAGAGGCTGATGCTGGGGGAGGCTGGGAGGGGGAGGGGGAGGCTGGGACGAGGGAGGCTGATGCTGGTGGAGGCTGATGCTTGGGGAGGCTGATGCTGGGGGAGACTGGGAGCGGAAGGCTGATGCTGAGGGAGGCTGGGAGGATGAGGCTGGGAAGAAGGAGGCTGGAAGGAGAGAGGCTAATGCTGGTGGAGGCTGATGCTTGGGGAGGCTGATGCTGGGGGAGACTGGGAGGGGAAGGCTGATGCTGAGGGAGGCTGGGAGGAAGGAGGCTGGGAGGAGAGAGGCTGATCCTGGGGAAGGCTGGGAACGGGAGGCTGATGCTGAGGGAGGCTGGAAGGAGAGAGGCTGATGCTGGGGGAGGCTGGAAGGAGAGAGGCTGATGCTGGTGGAGGCTGATGCTTGGGGAGGCTGATGCTGAGGGAGACTGGGAGCGGAAGGCTGATGCTGAGGGAGGCTGGGAGGATGAGGCTGGGAAGAAGGAGGCTGGGAGGAGAGAGGCTGATCCTGAGGAAGGCTGGGAAGAGGAGGCTGATGCTGAGGGAGGCTGGAAGGAGAGAGGCTGATGCTGGGAGAGGCTGGAAGGAGAGAGGCTGAGGCTGGGAGGAGAGAGGCTGATGCTGGGGAAGGCTGATGCTGAGGGAGGCTGGGAGGGGAAAGCTGATGCTGGGGAAGGCTGGGAGGATGGAGGCTGGGAGGAGAGACGCTGATCCTGGGGAAGGCTGGGAGAGGGAGGCTGATGCTGGAGGAGGCTAGAAGGAGAGAGGCTGATGCTGGCGGAGGCTGATGCTGGGGGAGGCTGGAAGGAGAGAGGCTGATGCTGGTGGAGGCTGATGTTTAGGGAGGCTGGGAGAGGGAAGCTGATGCTGAGGGAGGCTGGGAGGAGGGAGGCTGGGAGAGGTAGGCTGAGAGAAGAGAGGCTGATGCACACACACACACACACGCGCGCGCACTGCACAACACACCACACACACACACACACACACTGGGAACCACAAACAACTGCCCTACACAGACACCCACACACACAGACAACGCTGCACACACACAACACCCAACACACAAACACCGCGGCACACACAAATATACGCACATACCGCACAACACACACATTGCACAAAACATACCTCCCCCCAAAACACACCACACACACACAAACCGCGCAACACACACACAACGCTACAGACACACAGCGCTCCACAAACAACGCAACACACGCAACACACATACAACACCGCTCTCACCCCCCGTCACACCCAGACAACACCCAGAACATGTACAGCGCCCTACACAAACACTTGGTAACTACACACAACAACATCTATATATATATATATATATATATATATAACAAAAATCATACATGAACTACACAATACGTAAATTCTAGAATACCCGATGCGTAGAATCGGGCCACCTTCTAGTATATTTATAAAAGTGTATTGAATTAATAACCTACGTGAGTAAAAAAATAAATATCTATGCTGAGTATATCCTATACAATCTATATAAAACATTAACTTACTGTGTATTAATCATATAAAGTAAATATATTGTACTCCTTATTGTACAATTAATTATACATAAATACATGAAATTAGTAAATTATATAAATACAGTACAGACCAAACGTTTGGAGTTTGGACACACCTTCTCATCTCTAGAACAACTGTTAAGAGGAGACTTTGTGCAGCAGGCCTTCATGGTAAAATAGCTGCTAGGAAACCACTGCTAAGGACAAGCAACAAGCAGAAGAGACTTGTTTGGGCTAAAGAACACAAGGAATGGACATTAGACCAGTGGAAATCTGTGCTTTGGTCTGATGAGTCAAAATTTGAGATCTTTGGATCCAACCACCGTGTCTTTGTAGAAAAGGTGAACGGATGGACTATACATGCCTGGTTCCCACCGTGAAGCATGGAGAAGGAGGTGTGATGGTGTGGGGGTGCTTTGCTGGTGACACTGTTGGAGATTTATTCAAAATTGAAGGCATACTGAACCAGCATGGCTACCACAGCATCTTGCAGCGGCATTCCATTCCATCCGGTTTGCGTTTAGTTGGACCATCATTTATTTTGCAACAGGACAATGACCCCAAACACACCTCCAGGCTGTGTAAGGGCTATTTGACTAAGAAGGAGAGTGATGGGGTGCTAAGCCAGATGACCTGGTCTCCAGTCACCAGACCTGAACCCAATCGAGATGGTTTGGGGTAAGCTGGACCGCAGAGTGAAGGCAAAAGGGCCAACAAGTGCTAAGCATCTCTGGGAACTCCTTCAAGACTGTTAGAAAACCATTTCCGGTTACTACCTCTTGAAGCTCATCAAGAGAATGCCAAGAGTGTGCAAAGTAGTAATAAAGGAAAAAGGTGGCTACTTTGAAGAACCTAGAATATAAGACATATTTTCAGTTCTTTCACACTTTAAGTATTTCATTCCACATGTGTTAATTCATAGTTTTGATGCCTTCAATGTGAATCTACAATTTTCAGAGTCCTGAAAATAAAGAGAACTCTTTGAATGAGGTGTGTCCAAACTTTTGGTCTGTACTGTATATCCATATAAGTACCTACACATATAAATATCAACATATACAAATACATATACTGTGCATACATAAGCATGTGCATAAAAAATATGCTCCTACTTACATCTGTGTACAAAAGTGAAAAAAGTGATAAGAAAAACAAAAAAAAGAAAAATATTGCAAAATACCTAAATATGCAAATCACACATTTAAACACCGTCCTCCCCCATATAGCCCAAACAATACCTAATAAAATACTGCAATTCCAATAAAAAAATTGCAGAAGGATTACAAAACCTCAAATAATTTATCTAGATGGTTGGTGAACACTTTGAATCACCAGGGGCTTCACAGAATTTTAGAAGGTTGAGCTGTGAAAATAAAAAAATAAAATTTTTAATCTCAAAAATGTTGCATTAACGCCAAATTTTTTAAATTCACTAGGGTAATGGTAGATAATGAACTTTACAATTTGTTGTGGAATTTCTCCTGAGTACACCCACACCCTATATGTGGACAAAAACTACTTTTTAGGTGCAGTACAAAGTGAAAAAGGGAAGGAGCGCCATATTGGAGTGCAGATTTAGTTGGAATGGTGTTGGGGTGTCATGTCACAATGGCAGAGCCCCTGAGGTGGCAGAATAGCAGAACCCCCCACATGTGACCCGATTTTACAAACTGTTCCCCTCAATGAATTCATCCAGGGTTGTAGTGAGCATAGACACTACAGGTGTGTCACAACATTTTATAGTATTAGGCAGTGAACAAAAAATATTTACACTTTATACCACTAAATTGTTGTTTTAACCCCAAATTTCCAATTTTCACAAAAGAATTAAGTAAAAATAGTCCCCATAATGTGTTACACAATTTCTTCTGAACGTGGCAATATTCCACATGTGACTTTACTGTACCGTTTGGCTGCACCACAGGGATCAGGAGGGAATGAGTGCCTTTTGATTTTTGGAACACAGATTTCCCTAGAATAATTTGCAGACTCTATTTGCAGAGCCCCTAAGAAATCCCCCTCAAGTGACCAAATTTTGGAAATTACACCTGCGATGGTGGAATATTGTGGATTGTATACCATTTTGTGTGGGTTAATGTTTGGGTGTGGTTCACTGTCCATTCTGTGTTCCTTGTGTGTACATTGACCCATTTGCAGGTTTAATTCCTCCTCTGCCAGGCTTTGGTCCTAAGTCGGGGAGGGGGCATGAGATCCACCTAAACTCTCTGCTTCCCTGAAGAATTAAGGCTGCTTTACACCTTACAATTAGACATGCGATCGCACCAGCCCCCATCGTATGTGCGGCACGTTCAATTTGTTGCCCGTCTCGCACAAACGATTAAAAACCGTCACACGTACTTACTTTCCATACGACCTCGCTGTGGGTGGCGAACATCCACTTCCTTAAGTGGGAGGGACGTTCGGCATCACAGCGACATCACACAGTGGCCGGCCAATAGAAGCGGAGGAGCAGAGATGAGCGAGACATAAACATCCCGCCCACCTCCTTCCTTCCACATTACAGGCGGGACGCAGGTAAGATGTGTTCAACATTCCCGGGGTGTCACACACTGCGATATGTGCTGCTTTGGGAACATTGAACAACCGGACGTTCAATTTTTAGCTTTTGAACGACGTGTATACGGTTTTTCGTACAATCCGAATCGCACGTAGGTGTCACACGCAACTATGTCACTAACGATGCCGGATGTGTGTCACTTACGACGTGACCCCGCCGAGACATTGTTAGATATATTGTAGTGTGTAAAGCCCGCTTAAGTCAATCTGTTTGAGAACTTCAGGAAAGAAGGATTGATCCTATGGGAGAAGCTACGGCTTCTCAGAGAGAAACTGGACATTTATCGGTTACCGGACTATATTTGTGTTACTGGATTCATTTTACCCTCTGGTTTGTGGATTATGTTATGGACAATTTGATTTGCTTGGAATAAATGCACTTTGGATTGTACAGCCATCTCTCGCTCTGTTGATTGTGTGATATGGGACAAGGACTCCGTGACAACTGGTGGCAGCGGCGGGATCAACAGAGCGCAGCCTAATGGAGATCCGCCAACAGAGTGAGTACAGAAACTGGACTGCTTCCAGTCTAAATGAGAGAGCCAAAGATCTGGGCCTGAGCTACTAGGGACTGAGTAAAGAAGCCTTAATTGATCTACTTGTGGGTGAGAGCTGTACCGCCCCGTGCTCGGCAGCCGAGCCGCTCGGATCCGGCCCTTCTGTGGGTGGCTTGAGGGTCTCTGGACCCGGGGGCCTCACGGTCACTTCAAATGCAAAAGGGTTGTGATGGGATGGTGGGTGTTGGATGGATATGTACGGGCTGGGTTGTACGGAGCTCGTGACGCCACCCACGGTGTGTGGTGATATTGGACACCGCCGCTGCAGTTACGGGGCACCCGGGGGATATGTTGTGCAGCAAGTTGTTAACCCCTCCGTGGGCAGGGATGGTGGCCCCGGGACCCGTTGGGGTTTGGCGGTGCAGGGAGATGGGCGACCGGAGGGTGCTGTTGTACTCACTATTAGTAAACACACAAGTCTCTGGTAAACCAAGGTGATGGTGGTCGGTGCCCGCAGCCAGCTGCATTCGGGTTCCCCCACCCGGCTGGTGGTCTCTGTTTTTCTCCTGCACCTGTGTAAGATGTGGACTGCCTGTGCTTGCAACTTCAGGAGTCTGCTCCCGGCTTGTGGTCGCCTAAGGAGCCCTTTGCCCGCAGACGCTGGCCCGTGGGATCTCTCAGCCGTGGCGGTGGCCTTTTATCCCCCTCGGTGGGCTGTTGCCTTCAGTTGGGACTTTGGGTGGGAAAGGACCTCTAGTCCTGGCCGCAATCAGTTAATTAGCTAGCCCCCAGTCGCTTGTGGACCTAGCTTCAGGGTCTGAGTACCCCCCTTTGTGCTCCGGTTTCCGGGTTGGTACCGGCAGGCCACTACCCTGTCCTGGTCCACCTCGGTTCCACCGAGCTGTCTTCCCGGTTCCTGCAGACGGAGACCGCCGTCTGCCTCCTAGCCAAAGGCACCAGGGCTCCTATCCTGGTACCTGTTCAATTTGGGTTTTCGCCTCCGCTGGAGCTGCACACAGCTCCAGCCCACACTCCTCTCCAACTTGAACTCCCAACCTTATCTGGCTATTTTCCTGCCCCAGGCTGTCTGAACTCCTCGGTCGGCGTCTTCCAACCGCCTGATTCCGCCCCCTGGTGTGTCCATCAACCCCTGAGGGGGTGACTAGGGTTTAAGTGTTTGGCTGTGTGTTACCTGTGAGGGAAGTTGTAATGCGGGGCCCTATTTGTGACTACCTGGCCAGGGCGTCACAGAGCCAGTCCACCTCCTCCCAGATGTGTTACGGACAAACACTGGAGACGGGGATCCCTGCCCCAAAAAGCCAGTGGGTGGTGTGGTTCGAAGAAGAGATAGCAGCTCTTGGCCCCGGTGTATCTCAGGAATATAAGGAGCAGGCTGCTTGCCGAGCACAGAGGAGACAAGAAGCAATGGAGTCTGACCGAGAGTAATGTGAGTTGGAGCGTAAACCCAGCGATCCAGGAGCCTGTACGGATCACCCGGGCAGACTTCAAGCCATTTGATGAGGCTTCCGGAGATGTGGAAGGCTTCAAGGACTTTGAGCAGCAGTGTTTCATGATGAAGATTCCCCACTCTGGCTTGATGTGTTTGTTAGTGGGACTCCTGAATGGAAGCCTGGCAGAGGCTTATCGCACCATTGACTCACAGCGAAACCGGGATTACAACATTGCAAAGCGGACTATCCTGGATTACCATGCCATCACCCCAGACTCACATAGGGCACAGTTCTGAGACCTCCCATGCACCATGGGGGGATAGTTTAGGATGTATGCACATAAGATGTCCCAGGCATGTCAGAGATGGCTGGAAGTGGAAGACGCCTTCATTGTGGAAGACGTTATGCAGGTATTTCTTATAGAACAATTTCTTTACAAATGTCCCTCAGAAATACGGGAGTGGGTCAGAGAGCGCACACTGTGCACCATGGATAGAGCTGCTGCCCTGGCTGATGAGGCTCTTACTATCCGACCGCAATGGAGGAGGCTTCTGGACAATAAGGCACAGCCTGCTCCTGCTCCCCGGCCCTCTCCAGTTATATCTGCTTCTCCAACCAGCCACAGGCCGATGACAACCACGGCTCACAATCCTGGGCCCCAATAGTTCCGATCATGCCCTGGGGGAATCACGGAGAGGAGATGTTATGGGTGTGGACAACCTGGGCACCTGCAATCCAGTTGTCCCGCAAGGATTCACAGGGACCCCCACGCACCTCTATCTCGTCCGGTGCATTTTGTGCATTCCATCCCGCCTGAGGAAGAGTTACCACCACCTCTACCGGAGTGTACCGCTGACCTCTGCACCATAGATTCCCCTGTTGGAGTGTATGACCTCCGGCCTTTGTCACCAGGTTCTCCTACTGACTTCTCCAGAATGCACATTGGAAGGAGCATGACGCAGAGGAGATATTATCAATGTGGGCAACCTGGGCCTTTGCAAAAAACTTGCCCTGCTGGTCGATTGAGGAATGACCTTGCACCAAATCGACCTGTTCATTCTCTACAGCCAAATACAAGATGGGAAGAGTTCTCACTCCTTCAAGTGGAGTTGCCTAGTGACTCAGACACTCATGGTCGACCACTAGGGTTTTATGGGGTGCGAGCCACAGCTCCAAGTTCCTCTCACCATCAAAGTAAGCACTTACAGGAGGTTGTGCTGAATGGACAGTCATGGGATTTTGTGACTCTGGGGCATTTCTCACAATAGCTAATCCCTGAGTGGTTCGGCCAAAGGCAATACATTATAGACCAGGGATTGTTATTGAATTGGCTGGAGGACAAAGGAGGAATATCCCAAAGGCGACTGTAGATCTGGACTTTGGCTTTGGGATCAAGCAATGTGTGGTTGGAGTGATGAGCGGCCTGCCTGCAGATATTCTCCTTGAAAATAATGTGGGAGATCTATAATGTTGATTTGTGGATGCAGAAAACACAGTTTGAGTGAAGGAGGACACAACGGGAAGCTTGTCCTACCAACCCTACTGCTGTTGAAGGGACTATCTACAGCTTCTCTGTCCAATACAAGCGTGGAAGCCAACACCAGAACGCTGATGGACTGTCCCGGCAAGAAGAACCATAAACTATCCACAGCTGAGCAACATGGACTTAAGTGAGATGGCCAGAGGTCTGTGTAGACCTCATGGCATACTCACTTATTCAGAAGGAGGGAGAGGTTTTGATGGTGGAATATTGTGGATTGTATACCATTTTATGTGGGTTAATGTTTGGGCGTGGTTCACTTTCCATTGTGTGTTCCTTGTGAGTACATTGTCCCATTTGCAGGTTTAATTCCTCCCCTGCCAGGCTTTTGTTCCTAAGTCGGGGAGGGGGCATGAGATCCACCTAAACTCTCTGCTTACCTTAAGAATTAGTCAGTCTGTTTGAGAACTTCAGGAGAGAAGGATTGATCCTATCGGAGAAGCTGCGGCTTCTCAGAGAGAAACTGGACATTTATCAGTTACTGGACTATATTTGTGTTACTGGACTAATTTTACCCTCTGGTTTATGGATTATGTTATGGACTATTTGTTTTGCTTGGAATAAATGCTCTTTGGATTGTACAACCATCTCTCGTTCTGTTGATTGTGGGATATGGAAGAAGGACCCCATGACAACACCCCTCTGGGAATTCATGTACGGGTGTAGTGACTATTTAGTCTCTGAAAAACACCCATGGTGTCAAACGCAGTGAATGTTAGAGAATTTAAAATTGCAAATAAATCCTTGTTGTGCCCAGTACATTTTAGTGCCCATACATTATGCCCAGCTCGTGCCTCTGTAAACCTGCACCCCATACATTTAAGTGGGTTCTCCTCTTTACAACAATGCCAGACATGAGGATGCTAACTGTAGTTTAGGCACATTGTGGGGCTCACAAGAGTGGGGTGCATTTGGACTTGGAAGCACAGATTTTGATGGATTTCTTTTTTTGAAGGAGGGAGCCAGAGCATTTTTGAGTGCCTTTGTGCTACTACTAATGTAGAAGCCCCTACATTTTTGTTAACCAATGATGGACCGGAGTGGGGACTTTTGTTTTTGTGGGATGAGTTGAATGTTATTTAGTGACGATTGTGGTACAGAAAATTTTGGATCAGTTTGCAGTTATCTTGTGCTCTATGCTGAGCGCTTACATCAGGGTTTCCATCTACATCTTCGAAATACGACGAAGGATCCATTCACTAATGAGGCATGAGAGTTACTCTGGACTCCATTTCAAAAGTGAACAAAACTGTTGATGACCATACTTTTGTGTACACCTAAATGAGGCTTAAAAAGATGGACACCGCTGGACCACAGGCCATACGTAAGATCAAAGTGACTCCCTCTGCCCACTATGAATTTTTAGTTGGAAATTTGGTCTAAATCACGTTTTTCAGAGATTTAGGGTATGTACAGAATATCTGCACATGCTGCGCCCTGAAATACTGCAGCTGTCCATGCCCACTATCACGGTTTGGGGTGCTGTGGACTTTCTCTCTGTTTTCCCAGCTTAAGACACTCACATCTGTGCAGCAAAAATTGACATGCTGTATCTAGGGAAGCTGTATCGCATTATAGATTACACTGCGGAAAAAGAAACACATTGGGGATGGGATTTCTGTAACTCCATCCACTGTGCTTGTGCTGCACAATGCAGTGGTTTAGAGACAGCGAAAACATGCTGCATCCAAAATGCTGCTATTCCTGATTGTGGGCATGTACCCTTACACATAATCCTGGTACAAGTGCTGTCTATACGATGGGATCAAAAGGATATTGGCCTGTGGTTGAGAGTGATGGCCCCCACAAGATATGGGCAATCCTTTCACGGGACGGCCGAGGCACCCGGCCAGGTCTGGGGGACTTCAGGACAACAGTCAAGCGGAGGTTCCACAGGACAGGCAGGCTCGGTTTGTGCTTGCAATTTCATGAGGCCAATGCAAATTCGGAGCAAACTGTAGGTTCAAGTGTACCGGCCCGCGCTCGGCTGTAGCCGAGCCGCTCAGATCCGGGCTCATTGGTGGGTGGCTTGAGCGCCTCCGGATCCGGGGTCACTTCGCTCTGAAAGGGGATGCTGGCGCTTTTGGTGGGGGGTTAGGTAGGTGCACGGCCGGAGCCGCGCTTGAGTTCGTGACGCCACCCACGGGATGTGGTGAAGGTAGACACCACCACTGCAGTTATGGGGCACCCAGGGGAGATGTTTACGCAGCAAGATGTTAACCCCTCCGTGGGCAGGGATGATGGCCCTGGGACCCGTTGGGGGTAGCTGGGCAGTGCAGGGCGGTGCGCGGCCGGATGGCACTGTTATACTCACAGTTATTGACACACACAAGTCTCTGGTAAACAAAGTTGATGGTGGTCGGTGCCCGCAGCCGGCTGCATCTGGTCCCCCACCCGGTTCGGTGGTCTTGGCCTTTCTCCTGCACCGTGTAGTGTATTTGGGCTGCCTGCGCTTCAGCAACGGGAGTCCGCTCCCCAGCTGTGTGTATGTCGGGAGAGCCCTTTTGCCCGCAAACGCTGGCCCGTGGGGTCTCTCTGCCTGTGCGGTGGCTTTCTATCCCCCTCGGTGGGCTGTTGTCTTCAGTCGGGACTTGGGTGGGAAAGGACCTATAGTCCAGACTGCAATCAGTTAATTAACTCAGTCCAATGGATTCTGGACCTCGTTTCAGGGTCTGAGTACCCCCCTGTGTGCTGCAGTTTCCGAGTCGGTTCCCCGGGTCGGTACCGGCGGGCCACTACCCTGTCCCGGTTCACCACAGTTCCACCGAGCCGTCTTCCCGGCTCCTGCAGGTTAAGGCCACCGTCTGCCTCCTAGCCAAAGGTGCCCGGGCTCCAACCCCGGCACCTGTCAGACTCCTCTCACAACTAACTACTCACTGAACACTGACTGACTACCCTGTGTTTCCTGCCTCAGGCCCTCTAAACTCTTCGGTGGGCGTGGCCAACTGCCTGGCTCCGCCCCCTGGTTTGCCCATTAAGCACTGAGGGAGGTGACTAGGTTTTAATGGTTGGCTGGTGTTACCTTATTGGGGGACAGGTGTAGTGTGGGGGTCTACCTGTGACTACCTGGCTAGTCCAGGGCGTCACACAAGCACCTCTGTTTACACTGTAGTGGGACGTCTCACGGGGCCTCAAATTGTTTCAGGCATAATAAGATCAAGTCAGGGACTCCTTATACAAAAGGGGGAGACATCGGTGAGGCTTCACGCAATGGTCCTGTTGCGGACGGGGTCGGGCAGCTGCAGGGGCTGCTCAGATCCGGGTTTGTTACTGCGGCTCGAGTGGTGACCGGACCCAGGCTCGTTCGGCCGCCCGTCCTCACAACCGTAGGAAGGGAGTATTTACAGGGGATTGATTTGTGGGTGACGCCTGCCTGGTGATGGGGCGCCCGGGACTGATGGAGTGGGACAGCAGGATGGAATCCCCTCCACGGGTAGGGGAGGCGCTGTCTTGTGGCCCAGGTACACGGGAGTAATAGCTAATGGATGTGGCGTGCCGGGCCCCGATCAATGGTGTACTCACAGTTCAAAGAATCTCACACAAGTCCATTGTTAACCAAGTTGCCAGTGACCGGTCGCCTTTGGCGGGTGTATTCGGGTCCCACACCCGGGTGTAGCAAACAGGGGCCCCTTCCTTCTGCACTCAGTGTTTGTGTCTTTTCTGGGACAACTCCGCTTGGAACGGGAAAGTCCACTCCCGGTATGGTGTATGTTTGGGAGCTGTGGCCCGCAAAATCTGACCCTTGGGATTTCTGTGGGTTCTCACGGACACCCTATCCCCGGCGTTGGGCTTCCGTTTCACTCTCTGGGCTTCTGTGGAACAAGGCCTAAAACCTTGTCCCCGGCTGGTCAATTAACAAGGGGGCTTGCAACCGTCCTCGTCCTAGGGTCCAGGTAACCCGACTGTGCACGGCCTCCAGACCGGATTCCCGCTGTCGGCACTGGCAGGCTACAACCCTGCCCCGGTCCACTTAAGGTCTCCTGTGACTGGATCTCCGTCGCCTATGGTCCTGCATGCCGTCTGCCACCCAGTCCGCTAGTCCAGGGGCCCCAACCCCTGACTCCACTGCACTTCCACACTCCTCCACTGTCAACTGTCAAGACTAGACTACTCACTTCGACTCTTTTTCCCGCCCCTGACACCTCAGGACCCCTAGGTGGGCGTTCCCATCTGCCTGGTCCCGCCCACTAGTGTGTCCCTATTGTCATGAGGGGGTGACTAGGCTTTACTGGCTGTGTGTTGCACCTGGGTGTGGGTTTTGTGTTGGGATGCCAAGGAGGATGGAGTATGGTTCAACTTCTGTGACTACCTGGTTTTGCCAGGGCGACACAGTCCCTTATCTAAATAGGTTTTCCAAATAGGAGGAGACAGTGTTATTGATCACGGTTTTGGGATAGGTTTTTGCATCCCCTTTACAGTTTTTCAGAGGCAGCAGATGCTTAAAAACCTTTCGTGTGCATGTCAGTATCCGGCGGTGGTTTGGGAGAAGTTGAAGAAGGAAGTGTCTTTAGTCCATATGGCGGGTCCTTTTGTTGCAGTTGAAACGCCCGCTCCGGGGCTTGCAGGGCTCGCACGGTCACCGGACCGGTGGTAATCGGGGTCAGGTTGTGAGTGGCCCGACCCGGCTTCCGTGACGTCTGGCGGGTTTCAATAAAAGGAAAGTCCGACAGTCAGTCCGGTGTGACAAGGGGGATGGAAGGAGGGTAACAGGGTTCCTGGGGAGCTTGCCATCGCTCACGGCAGCCATTGAGGTCTCGGTCTCCACTGCCACCACTCTCCCCCAGAAAACGGTACAGGACGGGGACGGGGGATGCTAGCAGCGCCACCCGTGGTATGCGGCCAGGTGTTCAGCCGCCGCTGCACAGTCTCTCTCCGGGGCAGGTGTTACAGGCAGCCGGATGGAATCGCTTCCCACGGGTGGAGCGGGGGAGCCCTGGGAGGTTAATAAGACCCAGGGCAACAATCCTCAGGGACACCGGGGGCACAGGGCGGCGGTATTATTCACACCAGTCACGGAGTGCAGGTTCCAGTTTCTTGTTATTTTAAAGTCCGTTCCACATCGCACCCGGGAGCTGGTCCTCGCTGCCTGTAGCCTCTGGTCGGTCCCGGGCAGGTAGGAGGAAGGGTCCGGCGGAGTGATCTGGGGGTCCCTCTCTTTCGATGCGTTAATGCTATACCCGTGGCATGGAGCATCTTGGGGACCCGCTGCCATTCTGTCTCTCTCTTGCCCAATAGCAGGCACTACACCAACCGCCACCGGGTACAACGTTCTCCAAAGATCCACAGTCCTTAGCTCCACTCCCTTCCTCAGATGTTATCAGCCCTGGTCTCGTGGCATCTGCTCAGCAGGAGCTGTTCTCTGCGGAGGTCTGCATTCTCCTGCAGCCTCTGACATTCTAACTAGAGATGAGCGAAATGGTCGTGGTTCGGCTCGAGTTCGGTTCGCCGAACGGAGGTCTCGTTCGAATTCGGTTCAGCGAACTGGTTCGGCGAACCGCTCGAACCACATAGGAAACAATGGGAGGCAATCACAAACACATAAAAACACCTAGAAAACACTCTCAAAAGGTGTCCAAAAGGTGACAAACAACTCACAACACAACACAAACACATGGGAAAGTGACAAGGACATATACTCATGCGAAAACAAAAGAGCGTTACTAGGAAAAAGAGGACGAGACACAGATATAGGAATGGCATGCCCTTTTAAAATCATCTAAAACACTGCAAGGTGACTTCAAGCGGAGTCTCCCTTTTTTTCCAAAAATTGGGCCACACAGACACCCACCCCTTCAGTGGCAGCACTTGTGCCCCAGTTGTACACTTCACAGGTAGATTTGCATCAAGCACATTCAAAAATACGCCATCCTTAACCGTCCCCAGGATTGCACCGGGGTAGGTAGCAAAGTCTTTGCTGAACCATGACTTGTTCATCTTAGCTCCTTTTAAAAACACTGCAAGCAAGGGTTACTCCAAGCGGAGTCTCCCTTTTTTCCAAAAATTGGGCCACACAGATACGAACCCCTTCAGTGGCAGCACTTGTGCCCCAGTTGTACACTTCACAGGTAAATTTGCATCAAGCACATTCAAAAATACACCATCCTTAACCGTCCCCAGGATGACACCGGGGTAGGTAGCAAAGTTTTTCCTGATCCCAGATCTGTTCATCTTGGCTCCTTTTTAAAAACACTGCAAGCAAGGGTTACTCCAAGCGGAGTCTCCCTTTTTTCCAAAAATTGGGCCACACAGACACCCACCCCTTCAGTGGCAGCACTTGTGCCCCAGTTGTACACTTCACAGGTAGATTTGCATCAAGCACATTCAAAAATACGCCATCCTTAACCGTCCCCAGGATTGCACCGGGGTAGGTAGCAAAGTCTTTGCTGAACCATGACTTGTTCATCTTAGCTCCTTTTAAAAACACTGCAAGCAAGGGTTACTCCAAGCGGAGTCTCCCTTTTTTCCAAAAATTGGGCCACACAGATACGAACCCCTTCAGTGGCAGCACTTGTGCCCCAGTTGTACACTTCACAGGTAGATTTGCATCAAGCACATTCAAAAATACACCATCCTTAACCGTCCCCAGGATGACACCGGGGTAGGTAGCAAAGTTTTTCCTGATCCCAGATCTGTTCATCTTGGCTCCTTTTTAAAAACACTGCAAGCAAGGGTTACTCCAAGCGGAGTCTCCCTTTTTTCCAAAAATTGGGCCACACAGACACCCACCCATTCAGTGGCAGCACTTGTGCCCCAGTTGTACACTTCACAGGTAGATTTGCATCAAGCACATTCAAAATACACAAGCATTTACTCTCCCCAGGATGACACAGGGGTAGTAAATTCCTTGTGGATCCATGACTTGTTCATTTTGATGAACGTTAGTCTGTCCACATTGTCAGTGGACAGACGCGTGCGCTTATCTGTCAGCACACACCCAGCAGCACTGAAGACACGTTCAGAGACAATGCTGGCAGCTGGATACGAGAAGATCTCCAATGCGTAAGTGGAGAGCTCTGGCCATTTTTCAAGATTAGAAGCCCAAAATGAGCAAGGCTCCAGTTGCAATGTCATGGCATCGATGTTCATTTGGAGATACTCCTGTATCATGCTCTCCAACCGTTGACTATGTGTCAGACTTGTTGTCTCTGGTGGCCTTGCGAAGGATGGTCTAAAAAATTATGAAAAATTCAATAAAATTGCTGTTACCAGCACCAGATACGGTGCTGCTGGTACGGTTAGACTGTTGACGATGACGAGACCGTCCCATGTTTGTCGAGTTACAACTGGGAGATTCACTCCGTGCACCACAGGTGTTTTGTGGAAAAGCTGAGCTAAGATCGAGTAACAGCTTCTGTTGATACTCCTGCATACGTGCATCCCTTTCTATGGCTGGAATTATGTCACAAAATTTGGACTTGTACCGGGGATCTAATAGTGTGGCAAGCCAGTACTCATCATCTCTTCTAATTTTGACAATACGAGGGTCATGTTGGAGGTAGTGCAGCAAGAAGGTGCTCATGTGTCTGGCGCAGCCATGCGGACCAAGTCCACGCTGTGTTTGTGGCATAGAGGTGCTAACCGTTCTTTCTTCCTCTGACATCTCCCCCCAACCTCTTTCAACTGAAATTTGACCAAGGTCTCCCTCATCCGCTGAGTCTTCCATGTCCATGGACAGTTCGTCCTCCATTTCTTCATGTTCTCCTGCACCTTCCTCAACATTTCGCCTGCTACCATGCGCCCTTGTTGATCCCTGTCCCCCATGGTCCCATGCCTGCCGCCTTGGTGATGATGAACGTCTGGACTTGGTGATGTTGTTGTCTCTTGCGCATATGAATCCTCCTGTAGTTCCTCCCCTTCCTGTTGTCCCACCCCCTGAGTCCGAATAGTGTTTAGCGTGTGCTCCAGCATGTAAATGACTGGAATTGTCATGCTGATAATGGTATTATCAGCGCTAAACATATTCGTCGCCATGTCGAAACTGTGCAGAAGGGTGCATAGGTCCTTGATCTGAGACCACTCCATCAGGGTGATCTGCCCCACCTCTGCATCTCGTTGGCCCAGGCTATACGTCATGACGTATTGCACCAGGGCTCGGCGGTGCTGCCACAGTTGCTGTAACATGTGGAGAGTCGAATTCCAGTGTGTTGGCACATCGCATTTCAGGCGATGAACCGGCAGGCCAAAAGACTTCTGGAGCGATGCAAGTTGCTCAGCTGCGGCGGTTGAACGGCGGAAGTGAGCAGAAAGTTTTCGTGCCCTGTTCAGAAGGCCATCTAGGCCGGGACAGTGTGTTAAAAATTGCTGGACAACAAGGTTCAACACGTGAGCCATACAAGGCACGTGTGTCACCTTGCCCAGGCGAAGGGCCGCACCCAGGTTTGCAGCATTGGAGAAACTTGGACAGACAGAGGATTGACACACAAGTCGTGGGGACGGCAAGACTTGTGCAGCAGACCCTTCACCATCTATCACCATAGTTACCCAGTGCCCAGTGAGCGACATGTAACGTCCCTGTCCATGCTTACTGGTCCAAGTATCTGTGGTGAAATGCATCCGTTCACACACAGAGTTTCTCAAGGAAGCAGTGATGTTGTGTGCGATATGCTGGTGTAGCGCAGGCACACCTTTCTTAGAGAAGTAGTGGCGACTGGGCATCTGGTACTGGGGCACAGCGACAGACATAAGGTCTCTAAAATCCTGTGTGTCCACCAGGCGGAAAGGCAGCATTTCGGTAGCCAAGATCTTACAGAGGGAAAAAGTCAACCTCTTAGCTTTGTCATGGGTCGCAGGAAATGGCCTTTTATTTGTCCACATCTGAGGGACAGAGATCTGGCTGCTGTGTGTAGATGGTGTTGAGTAGGGTGTCCCTGGAAAAATGCAGGTTTGTGAGGAAAGTGCAGGCATAGACATGATGTTGCCTTCATCCAACTTTGGTGCTATCGATGTCTGAGAGAGTTGTACACACGCACTTGTTTCCCCTTCCAAATCAACTGACGACCTACCAACCTCTTCCTGCCCTGACTGAATAGTTAAGTTGTCATCCCAATCAGGTATCTGCGTCTCATCGTCATCAGTATGTTTCTCATTGTCTCCAACAGGTGTTAAAGTTTGGGAATGAGGGTGTACATTATGCTCAGAAACTTGGTCATCAGGGCCTGAATCAGACTCACAAAGCTTCTGGCCATCACTGTAGACCATTTCCTGGTCTGTACTCACTGTAGCTTGGGAGCAGACCTCTGATTCCCAGGCTATAGTGTGACTGAACAGCTCTGCAGACTCAGCCATCTCTGTCACACCATACTCCGCATGACGGGTGGAGACTTGAGAGCTGGGAGAAAGCAAGTGCGATTAGGGTGACAACTCAGAGGACTGTTGTTTTTTGGATGTTGAAGTTGAGGTGGAGGAGAGGCCACTTGTTGGAGCACTTGCGATCCATTCAAGCATGTTCTTTTTTGGTGCATCATCTACCTTTTTTAGGGAGCACATCAGATTAGCCACGGAAAGTTTTAGACATCTTACTTTTGCTGGAAGATGGCCTTTCTTCAGCAGATGTTAATGTAGCTTTCCCACCTACCTTACGGACACAAACTTTTTTTCCTTTTCCAACACGCCTGTTCCCCTTTCCACCAGCATCTGTCCTTTTGCCACTCATTTTGTTAGCAACAAGATCGGACACTTAAAATGTGGTAGCAAAAATGGAGAGGTGGTGTAGATTGCAGAGGTGGTCTAACATTATTGACAGCTGAAGAACCAACACTGAGTATCCCGGTCAATTTTGTATGCCCCTAACAGTGGCAGCACAGTTTGCAATTAGAATTACGTTGCTAAAAATTGACAGGTGTGTACAATGCAGAGGTGGGCTAGCTTTATTGACAGCTGACGAACCAACACTGAGTATCCCGGTCAATTTTAGTATGCCCCTAACAGTGTCAGCACAGTTTGCAATTAGAATTGCGTAGCAAAAATTAACAGGTGTGTAGCATGCACAGGTGCTGTGGGTCAGTGGACAGCAAAGGAACACTAAGTTAGTATTCCAGACACTTAGGATGCCCCAAAAGTGTAAGCTCTTTCGGGAAATAAAATAACATGGTAAAAACTGGCCAGGTGGGTAAAATGCAGGGGTGCTGTGGGTCAGTGGACAGCAAAGGAACGCTAACTTAGTATTCCAGACACTTAGGATGCCACAAAAGTGTCAGCTCTTTGGGGAAATAAAATAGCCTGGGAAAAAATGGCCAGGTGGGTAGAATGCACGGGTGCTGTAGGTAGCAGGACAGCAATGCCTAGCACAGCGTTTGCACAGACCTGCCTAGCAGCTATGGCTATGAACACCTGTAAATCAGCCATGAAAAGGGCTGAAATAACCAGTAGTCCCTAATCCCTAAAGCGCTGTGTAGATTGCACTGTCTCTCTATAGCGCAATTAGCAGCAGTAGCAGCGGGAGCGGGAGCAGTGACTGTCACCCACACGCAGCAGACAGATAATGGCGGCAACATGGAAAATGGCCGGATGTTATAGAGCAAAGACATGTGACATGCACAGCCTATGACACAAGCCCTTGTTTGTCTGGCAAAAATCCACTGTGCAGTGTGTGTCTCTGTGATTGGCTGACATCCTGGCCCGCCCCACTGTATGCGCGGTTAGGGGAAAAAAAAAATGGTGATCGTCATTCTATCAGCACTCAGCAGCAGCACTGATCTAAACCCCGTCCCCCCCGCACACCATACGCTGAATTTTGATAATAGCGTGATTCACACAGTGACTCACACTATTACAGTGAAAAGCCAGCTAGTAACTAGCTTGGCTTTTTGGTGCTCGAACCGTTCTCTAACGTAACTCGAACTGTCGAGCTTTTAGCAAAAAGCTAGAGTTTGTCGAGCCTCTCGAACACCCCCCAAAATCACTCGAACATGAAATTGGCGAACCTCGAACATCGAACATCACTCAACTCTATTCGGGATATAAAACTTGATTGGCTGCGGCTCTGGGTGTCCTTTCCAGGACTTTATACGGTCTGGTCAGAGATATTCCTGAGGTGGACATGGCGGAGGGCCCGTTCAGTGGAGAGGCTAAATAAGGCCTGGATTAAATTGAACAGGGCCATTTCAAGATTTGTTATGAGGAACGGTGGAGTAGTGGTTCGCCACTTCGACTTGGAGGAGGTGGACCAGGATTATTGCTGACAGGGTCCACCTGAATGAGGTTGGCATGGATTTGTGGACTTTGAGGCTGCAGAAGGGGATCGAGAGGGTCATGGCATTGCCAGGCGGTGGGGTCTTAAGCATTTAAGGTGTTCAAAGTGCTCTCATTGTGGTGGTTGGGGGTGAGTCCAAGAAGTTGGTGGAAATTGTTATTGGGGGTTCATGGAGATGTGGATTCCTTTCATTTGTCGGTTTGGGTTGGTGGTCTGGGGATTTTGGGGGAACACCAGCATTGGAATGTCAGGTCCCGTGTTTGGTATTTCCCCCTTTCCCCCTCCCCTTTTACATTGGTGCTCCCGAACTGGTGGTTGCGGCTGGGAGTAAGTGTGGTTCAGGGGAAGGTAATGTTAGTAAAGATCATTTGTCATCACCAGATTTATGAACTTCGAGGACCCCAACCCTATATCTTATATGTTAAAAAAAGGCTGCTGTGGTATTTCATCCAATTTTGTTGTGTGTGATTATTTTATAGTTGAGTAAGGGGGTAGGGGGGAAAAGGTAGGTTTAGGGGTCACCGGCACCCAACTATACCAAAGTCATGTGTGATCCCTGCTCCATCCAGTTCTATGAGAACAGTAGTTTAGAGTGTGATCATAGCCGGCTTTAGGCATGTGCGAGTTGTGAAGCCGCACAGGGCGCCGGCAGGCCGACAGCAGAGGGGGCACCTAGGGAGCAGCTGTTTACTTTCACTTTGCTGCTCTCGCCCCTCCCCCTCCTCTGTGCCCTGCGTCTGGTCTCCTCCTGCTCGGCACAGCCTCAGGCAGGGGGCGCCCTCCTCTCCTCTCCCTACACAGCCTCCTGCAGAGAGCGCCCCTCCCCCCCCTCCTCTGTGCCCTGCGTTTGGTCTCCTCCCGCTCTGCACAGCCTCAGGCAGGGGGCGCTCTCACCTGCTCTACGCTCTGTGTTCTCTCCTGTCTTTACCATAGAGAGGGGGAGGGGCAGCAGCCATGCCGGAGATGCAGTTACAAAAGCCACACTGAACTCCTGGAGCCCAGGAAGTGACTGTGAGTATAACATGCTGTGTGTCATATCTGTACTGTATTATGTGCTGTCTGTGTGTGTTATGTATAGAGATGAGCGAACCGGCCGTGGTTCGGCTCGAGTTCGGTTCATCGAACGGGTGTCCCGTTCGAGTTCGGTTCGGCGAACGTTCGACGAACCGAACTCGAACCGCATAGGAAACAATGGCAGGCAATCACTAACACATAAAAACACCTAGAAAACACCCTCAAAGGTGTCCAAAAGGTGACAAACAACTCACAACACAACACAAACACATGTGAAAGTGACAAGGACATATACTCATGCGAAAACAAAGGAGCTGGACAAGGAAAAAGAGGAGGAGACACAGATATGGGTATATGCAAGGGAACGTCCATGCCATTACTGTGCAACTTGAGCCCTGCTCATTTTAGGCTTCCAATCTGGATAAATTGCCTGAGCTCACCACGCACGCCTTGGGGATCTTGTTGTGTCCCGCAGCCAGCATTTTCCCGGAACATGTCCTCAGTGCTGCTGGGGGTGTGCTGACAGCTAAGCACACGCATCTGTCCACTGACAATGTGGACAGACTAACGTTCACCAAGATGAACAAGTCATGGCTCTCAGAGGACTTTTCTTCCCCTGGGTCAGCCAGGGGAGGTGAAAGGCACGCGTATTTTTGAGAGTGCTTCATGCAAAGCATTTTTTTCATCTTGAAAATGGGGGTCAACTGATGGCAGTCAAGTGGGGTGTGTGTGGCCCAATTAGTGGAAACGAGGGAGACTGTGGTTGAAGTCCCCTCGCTTTTGAAAAAAGAACCAAGATGAACAAGTCATGGCTCTCAGAGGACTTTTCTTCCCCTGGGTCATCCAGGGGAGGTGAAAGGCACGCATATTTTTGAGAGTGCTTCATGCAAAGGATCTTTTTCATCTTGAAAATGGGGTCAACTGATGCCAGTCAAGTGGGGTGTGTGTGGCCCAATTAGTGGAAACGAGGGAGACTGTGGTTGGAGTCCCCTTGCTGTGTTTTACATGCTTTTAGAAGGGCATGACATGGCTTAGAGCTTGACTTTCAGCATCTGGAAACTGTTGGCTACCAAAATGCTTCCTTTCCAACCTTTTTAACAGAGGATTTTTGAGACCTTATGCCCATCGCAGTGCCCCAAGAGCCAATGCCCAGGCGCCACTCCTTCTCCAACAAAGGCATGCACGCGCTACACCAGCATGTCGCACCAAACATCACCGCTTCTTTGAGAAACTGTGTGACAGCTTGCATTTCACCACAGATACTTGGCCCAGTAAGCATGGACAGGGGCGTTACATGTCGCTGACTGGGCAATGGGTTACTATGGGGAGAGATGGAGAAGGGTCTGCTGTACAAGTCTTGCTGTCCCCACGAGTTGTATCAATCCTTCCTCTGTATGTAGAAGTTAATACACTGCTTCTGCCTCCTCAACCTCGTGTGGGTCCTTCACCTCAGCCCAAACCCTGTGTGGTCAGGGCACCCTTCCTTGTAACTGCACACAAGGAAAACCACACACCTCCTCCTTACTATGCTGGCAGTAGAGCTCAATGCCATCATGCGGTCAAATGTTTACTTTTAAATGTATGGGAAATGTGAGTCACACCGCTGAGAAGTTGTGGACGGTTAGCTCTGGAGACCAAGTTTCATCAATGGTTGTCTCCACTCAACCAGCAGCCAGGGAAGGCCCAGTGTGACAATGATGCAAACATGGGTGCGGCCCTTCGCCGTGACAATGTGACACACGTGCCTTGTGTGGCTCATGTGTTGAATCTAATTCTCCAGCAATTTTTAAAACACCATCCTGGCCTACATGGCCTTGTGCAGCGGGTACGCTCGCTATGTGCTCACTTCCATCGTTCGCACACAGCAGCTCAACAACTTTCGTCGCTCCAGAAGTCTTTAGGTCTGGTGGTTAAACGACTGAAATGCAATGTGCCGACACGCAGGAATTTGAATCTGCACATGTTGCAGCATTTGTGGCAGCACCGCCGAACCCTGCTGCAATACGTTATGACATATAGCCTGGCCTAACTTGATCCAGAGGTGGTGCAGATCACGCTGCTGGAGTGGTGTCAGATCAAGGACCTATGCACCCTTCTACACAGTTTACAAATGTCGACGAAGATGTTTAGCACTGGCAATGCCATTCTCAGCGTGACAATTCTGGTCATCTACATGATGGAGCACACTGTAAGCATTATTCGGAGTCAGGTGTTGGGACAAGAGGAAGGGGAGGAAGGACAGGAGGAGTCATATGCGGAAGGGATAACAAGATCTACGAGGTCCAGATGGTTAGAGGCTCCTAGGTGGCAGTCATGGTGGGGGAGAGGGATTAACAAGGGCGCATAGTATCAGCAAAAAGTGTTGAGGAAGGTGCAGGAGCCCATGAGGAAATGGAGGACGAACTGGCGATGGGCATGGAAGACTCAGCAGATGAGTGAGAGCTTGCTCACATTTCGGTTGTGCGAGGTTGGGGGGAGAGGGCAGAGGCAGGAGGCACGATTCTCACCTCTCTGCCACCAACACACCAAGGACTTTGTCCTCCTGGATGCTCAAGACACATGAGCGCCTTCTTGCTGCACTACCTACAACATGACCCTCGGATTGTACGAATTCGAAGTAATGCTAACTACTGGATTGCCACACTGTTAGATCCCCGGTACAAGACAAAATTTGGCGAAATAATTCCTGCCATAGAAAGGGACGCACGTATACAGGAGTATCTGCAGAAGGTGGTACGCAATCTTAGATCTGCTTTTCCACTAAACACCAGTGCTGCACAGAGTGAATCTCAACGCTTTGTCATAGATAGGAGGAAATGGTCTTGTACTTGTCCACATCTGAGGGACCGAGGGCTGGCTGCTGTGCTGAGATGGCATTGAGTACGGTGTCCCTGCAGAGTTGCACTTTTGGTCATATACAAAATGAGTTGAAAAAGGACAGATGCTGGTGGAAAGGGGAACAGGTGTGTTGGAAAGGGGAAAAAAGTTTTTGTCCGTGGGTTTGGGGGTTAAGCAAAAGTAACATTTGCTGAAGAAACACCATCTGTTACGGTGGGACTGGCAGATTTGGATAAGGTGGTATATACTATGTTACCGCTATATAACGAAAATTAATAAGAAAAGAAAGAGAAAGGTATATATCCCCATCAGCAGTCAGTGTCCACCGTGCTCCCAGATGGAAAAGGAGAGGTTGGCAACTGGAAGGTTAGGTGGAGGATACAGAGCTGTGTGGCTATGAAACTAATAGTAGCCTGAACCGAGTTAGACGCCACTCGGATCTGGAGACTGGGAGCCCTGTTAGCGTCACAGGGTCCACACGCCCACCCAGCCCAGGAACTCCCTGTTAACATCACAGGGGCCATTGAGTACGCTGACCGTGTGCATTGGGGCCACACCTGTGGACAGCAGGCGCATCAGCAGCAGCAGGCCTGTTAATGCCACTGGGCTGCACAAGCAGGACTGGTAGGACAGGAGCTGGTCTTAACCGTTCTGCGTTACCAACTGTGGTGGCGGCCTGCATCGACGCCCTATCCCTGCCTACCTCTGGCCTAAAGCCGCAATGGGTTCAACACATGGAGGTGTGCTCTTTCGGAGCATAATAGAAGACTGCGCACCTCCTTGTTGGCTCCAGCCCGTTTTATAACCTGGGTCTGCCCCAAACCAGGGTGGACCACAATGCACCTCCTGGAGACAAAAGCAGAGTGACACGTCATGAGTGGCATAACTAGCGTCCTATTTGGAACCGCAACTTCAATAATGACCTCATGGCTGCCACGACACAAACACCTCACCAGTCATCGTCTGACCATCAATAATGAGGTGACAAGTCATAGGGGCGGGCCTCTGCAAGCCATATGGGAGTGGCCTGGCCACATCGTCAGGACACCTGATGCCCTGTAGTCTATATGGGCCCCCCCACATCAGGGGCAGGGCCAAATAGTTCAATACCGGACCTAGTCTCTGATGCAGTAAGTGCCTGAGCATGCTCAGTAGCATGAAATACAGTCTCTGAAAAAAGGCTATCAGTTTTAGCATGTTGTCTAGGCACAAAACAGGACTAAGACCCGGCACGGAATGCAAGTAGCTGTGCAAAGAGGCTTTTCGCACTAAAGGCTACTTTACACACTGCGATATCGGTCCCGATATCGCTAGTGTGGGTACCCGCCCCCATCTGTTGCGCGACACGGGAAAATTGCTGCCCGTGCCGCACAACATCGCGCAGACCTGTCACACACACTTACCTGCCCGGTGACGTCGCTGTGACCGGCGAACCGCCTCCTTTCTAAGGGGGCGGTCCGTGCGGCGTCACAGCGACGTTACGGAGCGGCCGCCCAATAGAAGCGGAGGGGCGGAGATGAGCGGGACGTAACATCCCGCCCACCTCCTTCCTTCCGCATAGCGGCCGGGAGGCAGGTAAGGAGAGCTTCCTCGTTCCTGCGGCGTCACACATACCGATGTGTGCTGCCGCAGGAACGATGAACTACATCGTTACTGCTGCAGTAACGATAATCGAGAATGGACCCCCATGTCACCGATGAGCGATTTTGCACGTTTTTGCAACGATGCAAAATCGCTTATCGGTGTCACACGCAACGGCATCGCTAATGCGGCCGGATGTGCGTCACGAATTCCGTGACCCCAACGACTCCGCATTAGCGATGTTGTAGCGTGTAAAGCCCGCTTAAGTGTGGGAGCATGCGCTGTATCCCGAAATGAAGACTTAGCTTCAAGAATGGCACAGTCAGGCTGAGCATACTCACTAGGCGAAACACTGTAGTTAGGCTGCGGCTGGGGTAAATCGGCACACGCATGCGCACTAGCTGCCTCTCCACACTTAGACGTGGAGGAGAAATTGCTCTTCGGGTGTGGACTTGGAGATGCTGCCTATGAACAGAAGGAAAAGCTAAAGGTGTGTGTTACAGCAAGGAGCCACCGCGTAAACACTTCATTCAATTGTGAGGGGAGTCATTTTGGAGTTTGGTGAGGAGTACCGTAACGCCAGTGAGCAGCATCCTGTGCCACAGACCAACATTCTTACGGTGCTGTCTATACTGCTTACCGTGAGAGGAGCGTAAAGTCTGTATTTATGGCAACTGGACATCACAGGACCCGGGTACGGTAGGCTGTGCCCAGACAATAATGCGGGCATGCAACACTTTGTTTTATTAGCAAAACACATATCTGTTCTGGGTAGGCCGACTATTTATAGACAATAAGACTTGCTGCCTCTGCACTGTCAAATTGTCACGTACAGTTTAAATCATAGAGGAACAGCGACACATGTTTGCATTGCCTGTTGATTGTCAAGATTTTCATGACTGTGTTGCAGAGCTGTGTGGTTTGCATTCACACTTATCATCTGCCTTATCTGTGAGGCTTCAGCTAACAAGGGTATTCAGGGGGGGTAATGTGTTTTGTCTATGTTTAGGTAGATAACTGGGAAACTCTTGTGATGCGCCACTGGTAAGTCGTGTTCGCACACACACACACACACACACACACGCACAAACACACAATTCCTGCTACGCAGTGGGATTAGCAGGTAGTAGGCAACAGAATAGATTGTTCAATTATTTAAATTGTATGCATGGTTCTTATTGTTAGTTTTGGTAAAGTTAAACAATCATTTATCAACCCAACTGACTACAGTCCTTTTCCTGTTGCCTGGTTTTGCTGCATACTGGGGAGCCCACCCTGTACACGACTTAAAATGAAGCATAAGTCGCAATGTGAATTTCACTGTGCTACAATGCGGCCTAGCGTGCCTGTGCAACCACCGCCTGCCCCATCAAGTGCATCTGCGTGCTTCATTCTCTGTGACTGTGGGGACAGCAGTCTCACATGGTTTTTCACACTGAACTTCCACCCCTTTACACGCAACAGGGAGTGTGACTGGCAGGTCATCACTTGTTTTGGAAGTGGAAACAGATGGTATTGTTGAGCTGTCAGACATCGAGAAAAGCAACATTGGATGCAGGCTACATTATATCCACACCTGCACCTTCGTCACAGATTGGCTGGACTACCCGCATTTAATAATTGCATTCCAGAAATGGAAAGGAGTGTAGAATGCACATGTGTTGTACCTTGCTTGGCAGCAAAGAAACACTAACTTAGTATTACAGACAATTTTAGGAAGGCAGAAAAAGAGTGAGCTCTTTGGGCAAATTAAAAAGCTTGGCAAAAGTAGACAGGTGGGTACAGTGGCCGTGTTCTGTGGGTACCAGGACAGTAAAGGAAGCCTCACTTTCTATCCCTCCGAATGATCAAATGCAGCAAGGAATTCCCTGAGTTTGCTATAAAATTAGCGTAGCAAAATGTGCATGAGGGTGTCATGCAGAGGTGCTGCAAATAGAATTGCACCAGTGGGACACTAATGGAAGTCTAACAGCCACTTTTAGGATGCCACTAAGTTTCCTCAGTGTTTGCTAGTATAATGGCTTGGTAATAATGAGTCTGAGTGTGCAAAGCAGAGGTGCTGGAAATAGATTTGCAATAGTGGGACACTAATGGAAGTCCAACAGCGACTTCTTGTATGCCACTAAATGGCAGCATTTTTTGATATTATAGCTTATTAAAAACAGAGCAGGAGGGTGTCATGCAGAGGTGCTAGAAATAGCTTGGCACCAGCGGGACACTAATGGAGTACAACAGCCACTTCTTGTATGCCACTAAATGGCAGCATTTTTTGCTATTATTATAGCTTATTAAAAACAGAGCAGGAGGGTGTCATGCAGAGGTGCTAGAAATAGCTTTGCACCAGTGGGACAATAATGAAGTCCAACAGCCACTTTTAGGATGCCACTAAGTTTCCTCAGTGTTTGCTAGTATAATGGCTTAGTAACAATGAGTCTGAGTGTGCAATGCAGAGGTGCTGGAAATAGATTTGCAATAGTGGGACACTAATGGAATTCCAACAGCCACTTCTTGCATGCCACTAAATGGCAGCATTTTTTGCTATTATTATAGCTTATTAAAAACAGAGCAGGAGGGTGTCATGCAAAGGTGCTAGAAATAGCTTGGCACCAGTGGGACACTAATGGAGTACAACAGCCAATTCTTGTATGCCACTAAATGGCAGCATTTTTTGCTATTATTATAGCTTATTAAAAACAGAGCTGGAGGGTGTCATACAGAGGTGCTAGAAATAGCTTGGCACCAGTGGGACACTAATGGAGTACAACAGCCACTTCTTGTATGCCACTAAATGGCAGCATTTTTTGCTATTATTATAGCTTATTAAAAACAGAGCAGGAAGGTGTCATGCAGAGGTGCTAGAAATAGCTTGGCACCAGTGGAACACTAATGGAGTACAACAGCCACTTTCTTGTATGCCACTAAATGGCAGCATTTTCTGCTATTATTATAGCTTATTAAAAACAGAGCAGGAGGGTGTCATGCAGAGGCGCTAGAAATAGCTTGGCACCAGTGGAACACTAATGAAGTCCAACAGCCACTTTTAGGATGCCACTAAGTTTCCTCAGTGTTTGCTAGTATAATGGCTTAGTAACAATCAGTTTGAGTGTGCAATGCAGGCAGACGTGCTGCAAATATCTTTGCACTAGTGGGACAATAATGAAGTCCAACAGCCACTTTTAGGATGCCACTAAGTTTCCTCAGTGTTTGCTAGTATAATGGCTTAGTAACAATGAGTTTGAGTGTGCAAAGGGCAGGAGGGTACAGTGGCAGGGTTGTGGGTCTGGGTAGAGGAAAGGAAGCCTCCCTTTCTATCCCTCCTAATGGGTAAATGCAGCGAGGAAATCCCTGACCTTTGCTACACAGACGCTGTCATCTTGTGTAGCTGTTAAAATCTGTTTTCACAGACCTGACTGTCACCTATTGCTCTGACCCTGCCGGTATTAGCCCTTACAAGAAACTTGAAAGAAACTTCTATTCCTATTCTGTATAGCGCTGTGTATAGAGCGTACACAGCAGTATCGTAGACAGGAGCTACACCAGCGGTGACTGACACCAAGACGCAGAAGGCAGATAATGGCGTGCTGGAGGAAAATGTCCGTTTTTATAATGCAGGGACATGTGACATGGACATCCTATCACACATGCCGTTGCTTCTCTGGCTAAAAGTCCACTTAGCTGTGTGTGTCTGGGATTGGCTGACATGCTGGCCCGCCCCACTACACGCGCGCGCTTAGGGAAGGAAGACAAGGAAAAAAAAAAAATGGCGATCGCCATTATCCAAACAGCAGTGATCTGAATGCGCTGTTCCCGCACACTATACACTGAAATTTCATAATAGTGTGAGTCACAGAGTGACTTACACTATTACAGCGGAAAGCCAGCTAGGAATTAGCTTGGCTTTTTGCTGCTAGAACCGTTCTCGAACGTATCTAGAACTATTGAGCTTTAGCAAAAAGCTCGAGTTCTAGTTCGATCTAGAACAGCCCCCAAAATCACTCGAGCCGCGAACTGCAGAACCTCGAACCACGAACCGCGCTCAACTCTAGTTATGTATAACATGTGTGTGTCCTGTATACTGTGCAATGTCTGTCTGTCTGTGTATCTGTCTGTCCGTCTATTATCCGTCTGTCTGCCTTTCTTGCTATTATATATCTGTCTGTATATCTCAATTATCTATCCTATATCTATCTATCTATCTATTATCTATCTATCTATTATTTATTTTTCTATTATCTATCTTTCTATTATCTATCTGTCTGATATCTATTTGTCTATCATCTATCCAGCGTCGGTCTGGTACACAGACACCAGTCAATGCCCCAGAAAGCTCTCTAAGGCTGTGTGCGCACGTTGCGTACAGTCACTGCAGAAATTTCTGCAGCGATCTGAAGAGCACACGTGCGCTTCAAATCGCTGCAGAAAATGTCCGTAGTGAAAAAAAAAAGAAGCAGATTCCATGCGCTCTTCCTGCAGCTCCTCCCATAGACAGAGCAGGGGCTGCAGGCAAAGCGCACGGAAGAAGTGACATGTCCCTTCTTAGAACGCGCGCTTCGGGCAGCAGCCGAAGAGCTGCACTCTAAGACGCCACGAGCGCACAGCTCCTGCATAATCTTCATAGATTATGCAGGGGACGCAGGACGCATGCAGTTACGCTGCGCTACAAAGCGCAGCGTAACTGTATGTAATTACGCAATGTGTGCACATAGCCTTAGGCTGCTTTCACACATCCGGTTTTTGCAGTGCGGCTCAATCTGGCTCCAAAACTTATGCAACAGATGCGGCGAAAAAAATGGATCCGTTGCATACGTTTTTCCATGCGGCCCGTCCGTTTTTTGACAGATGCGGCTTGATACTGAGCATGCGCAGTGTAAAAAACTGCATCCGGAGGCCGGATGCGGTTTTTGCTGCAGGACGCCGCATCCGGCGTCCATAGGCTTGCATTGTAAATCGCGCCGCATCACACCGGATCTGGCACAATGCAGTTTTTGCGCCGCACAAAAAAAGTGCCAGGCAACGTTCCATCCGGCCGCCACATGGGCTAAATATGCTGCATATGGCAAAAAACAGACACAACACAAGGCCATGCGGCACAATACGGCGCTAATGCAAGTCTATGCGGGAAAAAAACTCGACCGGCCGCAAAAAAAAAAAAACGGTTGCGTTTTTTCTGCAAAGCACCGTATTGTGCCGCTCAGCAAAAACCGGATGTGTGAAAGCAGCCTAACTGAACAAGGGACCCACCGGCAGGGGCACCACTGACATCAAAGATCCAGAGCTCCAACCCAGAACTTCTTGGCCGGACCCCCGAGTCTTCTGCAACCACCGCACTGAACTATGTCGGCGTCACCCCGATACAGTTCAATCCTGTGACAGAGCACAGAGCTCCCTGCTCTATCACTGCCCATCTCCTAAGCCACAGACCGCTGCAGGCCTGTGTCTTAGGAGACCGTATATCCACAAGGGCAGAGCAGTGACATCATTGCATCGCGCTGCCTCCGCAGGCCACCATAGAAGAGAAGATGGAGGCTGCGGTGGTGGGAATCAGGATTAGGTGAGTATAATTTTTTTTTATGTCTATATAGGATCTGTGAGGGCTCCTGTTGTATATAAGAGGCTGTGTGGGGGCTCCTGCTGTATATAAGAAACTGTGTGGGGGCTCCTGCTGTATATAAGAGGCTGTGTGGGGGCTCCTGCTGTATATAAGAGGCTGTGTGGGGGCTCCTGCTGTATATAAGAGGCTGCGTGGGGGCTCCTGCTGTGTATAGGAGGCTGTGTGGGGGCTCTTGCTGTGTATAGGAGGCTGTGTGGGGGCTCCTGCTGTGTATAGGAGGCTGTGTGGGGGCTCCTGCTGTGAATAGGAGGCTGTGTGGGGGCTCCTGCTGTGTATAGCAGGCTGTGTGGGTGCACCTGCTGTGCATAGGAGGCTGTGTGGGGGCTCCTGCTGTGTATAGGGAGGCTGTGTGGGGGCTCCTGCTGTGTATAGGAGGCTGTGCGGGGGCTCCTGCTGTGTATAGGAGGCTGTGTGGGGGCTCCTGCTGTGTATAGGAGGCTGTGTGGGGGCTCCTGCTGTGTATAGGAGGATATGTGGGGGCTCCTGCTGTGTATAGGAGGCTGTGTTGGGGCACCTGCTGTGCATAGGAGGCTGTGTGGGGGCTCCTGCTGTGTGCAGGAGGCTGGGTGGGGGCTCCTGCTGTGTATAGGAGGCTGTGTGGGGGCTCCTGCTGTGTGCAGGAGGCTGGGTGGGGGCTCCTGCTGTGTATAGGAGGCTGTGTGGGGGCTCCTGTTGTGTGCAGGAGGCTGGGTGGGGGCTCCTGCTGTGTATAGGAGGCTGGGTGGGGGCTCCTGCTGTGTATAGGAGGCTGGGTGGGGGCTCCTGCTGTGTATAGGAGGCTGGGTGGGGGCTCCTGCTGTGTATAGGAGGCTGGGTGGGGGCTCCTGCTATGCATAGGAGGCTGTGTGGGGGCTCCTGCAGCGATTTGCATATAGTTGTGTGGCCTCTAGAGTTAACTCTTCCTGTGAACCCCACACACCCCAGTCCAACCCATCTATCTTTTCTATAGTATCTATGTGGGTCTCATGTATATAGTGTAATTTACGCAGTGGCAGTGACTGGGCCTGTCGGTGATGGGGGCCATTGCTATTTTATTGGATGCATGGTTGAACACCATTGAGGACCGGATGGCCACTGGCTCCCTGTTTCGTCCTTGCTCTGCAGCTGTGGGCCCTGGATAGGTGTAATGACATCAGGGGGAGCCTGGGATGTCTCTCTCTCTCTCTCTCTCTCTCTCTCTCTCTCTGTGTTTCTGTCTCTGCCTGTCTGTGCTTGTGTTTGTATGTATCTCTGTGTGTCTCTGTCTCTGTGACTATATCTGTGTCTCTGTGTCTGTCTCTGTGTGTCTCTGTGTGTTTCTGTCTTTGTGGGTCTCTGTGTGTGTCTGTCTGTGTATCTGTCTATGTGTCTGTCTGTGTGTCTCTGCCTCTGTGTCTCTGTGTGTGAATGTGTCTCTGTATGTGTCTGTGTTTCTGTGTGTGTCCGTGTCTTTGTCTCTGTATGTGTGTCCCTGTGTGTGTGTCTCTGTCTGTGTGTCTCTGTCTATATCTGTGTCTCCGTCTCTTTCTCTGTGCCTCTGTGTCTCTGAGTCAGTCTTTGTGTGTCTATGTCTCTGTGCGTCTCTTTATCAGTCTCTGTATCAGTCTCTCTGTATCAGTCTGTCTCTGTGTGTGTCTTTGTGTGTCTCTGTATCAGTTTCTGTTTGTGTGTCTCTGTATCAATCTCTGTCTCTGTGTGTCTCTGTGTCTCTCTCTCTCTCTCTTTGTCTCTGTGTGTCTCTTCTCTGTCTCTATATCAGACTCTGTGATTCTATGTCTGTGTCTATGTCTCTGTGTGTCTGTTTCTGTGTGTCTCTTTCAGTCTGTGTCCCTGTGTGTGTCCCTGTCCCTGTGTGTGTCCCTATGTGTGTCCCTGTCCCTGTATGTGTCTCTGCATCAGTCTCTGTGTGTCTGTGTGTATGTGTCTGTGTGTGTGTGTCTCTGTTTCTGTGTCTGTCTCTGTGTTTGTGTGTCTCTGTCTCTGTATCAGACTCTGTGTCCCTGTGTGTGTCTGTGTGTCTCTGTCTCTGTGTGTGTCTGTGTTTGTCTCTATTGACATCATATTATCTGACACATTACCTGTCTTAAAAAAAGAATGTCCTTTGTTGCCTATAGCAACCAATTACAGCTCTTATTAATGACTTGTAGTTCCCAGCGCCATTGATTTTTAATGTAAGCAGGTTTTTGCGGCAAACAACTGTAAAGTGCGGGGTTAAAATTTCTCATCAAAACATAGTCTGTGACGTTCCCTGAGTCACATGAGGCGTCTGTGCAAAATTTCGTGATTGTAAATGTGATGGTGCAAATTCCTTTATTGGACGGACACAAACACACACACACACACACACACACACACTCCGCTTTATATATTAGATTATACACCCCACATATGCCCTGTACATGTCATGTATAGTGTGTAATGTAATGTAATTCTGAATATTGACCTGCCATATCCTATAGGTGTGTAATATGCACTCTGTTAGGATTTCACTTGCTGATTCGAGTAGTTGTCACCTGATCACTCACATGCGATTTGCAATGTGTGGTCATCTGCAGAATGACGTCTCCTCCTGTTCCTCTCAAATTGAAAATGATAACAATGAGAGACACAGGAGGAGACGTCATTCAGCAGATGACCCAGAGTCTGCAAATCACTTGTGAGTGATTTCATTGGCAAATTAAATCCTACACATCCTTACACATTTTGGGGGTTCGACCAGTCAATGTGCAGCAGAGCAGGGAGAAGCCATTGGGTACCGGCTTCCCGGGCTCCTCATGCTAGTTGAATCGTCCTCGGCATAGATAAAATGTGTTTTATCTGAAATGTGGAAGCATCAGAGTAAAATATACACGACTGCAATAATGGAGCCGGTGTCTGATTCCTTCCACGCGGCGGTCTCGCTGGAGGAATCAGCAGTCAGATTCCTTACCTGGTAGAAAATAACAGTGGAGTCTGATATGTTACATGGCGTCACTGCTGTCTGCACATCACATGGAATGGTTTAGGGGATGTTCACACGGGGCATCTTTTTTTACCACAAATATGCAGCGTTTTTGTCCCAAGAATGCACCAAAAATGCACCGCGGCAAAAACGCATAAAAAAACCGCAATGTGTTTTTGACACTTTTTACCGCGTTTTGCCTAATGCGGTTTTTAAGTCTAATCTATTGACTGGAAAGGTTCAAAAACAAAAACGCAAAAAGAACTGACCTGCTGCATTTTCAAAAACGCAGCCAAGATGCAGCCAACAAAAGATACCCGGTGTGGACAGCGAAAGAGAAATCACATAGACTTTGCTGGGAGGAGGAAATGCATGCAGGGGCATCTTTATGACCTCAAAAATGCTACAAAAGATGTCCTGTGTGAACTTAGCCTTAATGTTGTTATGAACGCCATTCTATCAATGTAATGCATCGTCAGCATCTGAGGTGTATTATGAGGTTCTGCAGCAGCTGAGTTGTGTATGATGAGGTCCTGCAGCAGCTGAGGTGTGTATTATGGGGTTCTGCAGCAGCTGAGATGTGTATTATGGGGTTCTGCAGCTGCTGAGGTGTGTATTATGGGGTTCTGCAGCTGCTGAGGTGTGTATTATGGGGTTCTGCAGCCGCTGAGGTGTGTATTATGGGGTTCTGCAGCAGCTGAAGTGTATATTATGGGGTTCTGCAGCAGTATATATGCCGTAGTTCTTCCATACACCGTGCCCCTCCCTCATGGTATGTATGTGGTGCTGCACCTCAGTCTGTTCAGGTCAGTGGAGCTGAGAGGCAGCGACACGTACACATCGCCCCCCAGCCTCATGGTGTGTATGTGGTGCTGCACCTCAGTCTGTTCAGGTCATTTTAGCTGAGAGGCAGCGACACATACACAGTGCCCCCCGTCCTTATGGTGAGTATGTGGCGCTGTACCTCAGTCTGTTCAGGTCATTGGAGCTGAGAGGCAGCGACACATATAACCTGAGGACTCTTTATTATGTAGAAAGCAGAGATTTGTTTCTAATTTCGTACATTCCCCTTTAACATCTGTATTTTGGACTTTTTGGTCCGGCGTACACACAGCATCGGCCGCCGGCTCCATGGTGCCTTGTCTGGTATCATCTGGTACATTTATCCTCAGGATTTGTATAGTAGATGTTGATCACACCAATGGGACTACGACCTGTGCCGCTCTAAGTGTATAGGAATTTATACCATCTCTCCACAAAGAGCAGCAGCGCCTCATTCTACAGATACATGTGCGCCCCATTGGGGGGGATCCATATGTACCATCCATAATGTAATATCCAGGCATACAGCATGTACGAGATGAGAAGACCCCAATAACAATAATTTTAGATGTGGTGAAATTAATGTGGATTGAGAATCAGATTCTCCAGCACAAATCTGGAGGACTTTATTGTACATTTGAAGAATTCAATTTTCTTAGGATATAAAAAAAAGGCCTCTGGTTCTCATTTGTTTCCTGGAAACTGGGTACAAAATCAGTAGGGGGGGGGCACCAAAGGGCAGTTTTGCACAGGGCGCCATTCAGGCTAAGGCCGGCCCTGTGTGTGATTCCAACTCAATCCACTCTTATGGGAACAGAGGTGTAGTGTGTGATATCTGTTCCGTCCACATCTATGGGAGGAGTGGTGTAATGTGATCCTTGTTTCGTCCACTTCACAGTTATTTGGATTCCATGCTTTGTCCACTTCTATCGGAGCTGTGGTGTAATGTGTGACCATCATACAGTTAGGTCCATAAATATTTGGACAGTGACACAATTTTCGCGAGTTGGGCTCTGCATGCCACCACATTGGATTTGAAATGAAACCTCTACAACAGAATTCAAGTGCAGATTGTAACATTTAATTTGAAGGTTTAAACAAAAATATCTGATAGAAATTGTAGGAATTGTACACATTTCTTTACAAACACTCCACATTTTAGGAGGTCAAAAGTAATTGGACAAATAAACCAAACCCAAACAAAATATTTTTATTTTCAATATTTTGTTGCGAATCCTTTGGAGGCAATCACTGCCTTAAGTCTGGAACCCATGGACATCACCAAACGCTGGGTTTCCTCCTTCTTAATGCTTTGCCAGGCCTTTACAGCCGCAGCCTTCAGGTCTTGCTTGTTTGTGGGTCTTTCCGTCTTAAGTCTGGATTTGAGCAAGTGAAATGCATGCTCAATTGGGTTAAGATCTGGTGATTGACTTGGCCATTGCAGAATGTTCCACTTTTTTGCACTCATGAACTCCTGGGTAGCTTTGGCTGTATGCTTGGGGTCATTGTCCATCTGTACTATGAAGCGCCGTCCGATCAACTTTGCGGCATTTGGCTGAATCTGAGCTGAAAGTATATCCCGGTACACTTCAGAATTCATCTGGCTACTCTTGTCTCCTGTTATGTCATCAATAAACACAAGTGACCCAGTGCCATTGAAAGCCATGCATGCCCATGCCATCACGTTGCCTCCACCATGTTTTACAGAGGATGTGGTGTGCCTTGGATCATGTGCCGTTCCCTTTCTTCTCCAAACTTTTTTCTTCCCATCATTCTGGTACAGGTTGATCTTTGTCTCATCTGTCCATAGAATACTTTTCCAGAACTGAGCTGGCTTCATGAGGTGTTTTTCAGCAAATTTAACTCTGGCCTGTCTATTTTTGGAATTGATGAATGGTTTGCATCTAGATGTGAACCCTTTTTTATTTACTTTCATGGAGTCTTCTCTTTACTGTTGACTTAGAGACAGATCCACCTACTTCACTGAGAGTGTTCTGGATTTCAGTTGATGTTGTGAACGGGTTCTTCTTCACCAAAGAAAGTATGCGGCGATCATCCACCACTGTTGTCATCCGTGGACGCTCAGGCCTTTTTGAGTTCCCAAGCTCACCAGTCAATTCCTTTTTTCTCAGAATGTACCCGACTGTTGATTTTGCTACTCCAAGCATGTCTGCTATCTCTCTGATGGATTTTTTCTTTTTTTCAGCCTCAGGATGTTCTGCTTCATCTCAATTGAGAGTTCCTTAGACCGCATGTTGTGTGGTCACAGCAACAGCTTCCAAATGCAAAACCACACACCTGTAATCAACCCCAGACCTTTTAACTACTTCATTGATTACAGGTTAACGTGGGAGACGCCTTCAGAGTTAATTGCAGCCCTTAGAGTCCCTTGTCCAATTACTTTTGGTTCCTTGAAAAAGAGGAGGCTATGCATTACAGAGCTATGATTCCTAAACCCTTTCTCCGATTTGAATATGAAAACTCTCATATTGCAGCTGGGAGTGTGCACTTTCAGTCCATATTATATATATAATTGTATTTCTGAACATGTTTTTGTAAACAGCTAAAATACTTGTGTCACTGTCCAAATATTTCTGGCCCTGACTGTATGTGATTCCCAACACTGAGCCCTATATCAAATCCAATCATATGTGATACAGTTTGCATATCTAACCCCAGCCCATGGTAGGGTGAGTAATACTAACAGAATCTGTGCTACCTGTCATCCTCTGTAATGCTGTACTAGATATCAGTATAATTTTGCAGTCACCCAAAAAATGGCTCCGCACTGTGATCCTAAATTTCATCCTGTTATTCTTCTGCAAACGCCAAGAAGGGGAGGGGAAAAGTGACATCAGACAAATGAGAGCAGGCCCTGTCCACTTTTATTGCAATCATAAATCGTACCTAGTAGTACACTAGGTTTTCATGGCAAATTTTAGCAGTAGTTTCAAAGTGGAAAATAAACTTTTTAAAACTTTTTAAATTATTTTTCAAATTTAACACCATTTAAAAAAGTGAATATTTGTTTTAAAAAATTGAACATTACACTTTATATTTTTTCACTTGTTGATTTTGATGGTACCTTCACGTTAAAACATGATACATTTACACCAAAGGAAACTCCGTGTTCTACACCTAGTTTCCAGACAATTACAGGCTTATTAATTATGTGATTTGATTAGTGAATTTAATTGAATCAAATTAGATATTTTGGGAAAATTTTGGCAAAGTCAGCAAATTCGAATTTCAAAAGTTCACATCATCTCTATGGTTAAGCCAGTAATGTTACCCTTCTTCTGGGATTTATTGCGAATTCCAATTACTAGAAATTCATAATAAATATAAAAATTCCATTTCAGTCACCATTGTATTCTTGTTAATATGGAGTGTCTAAAAAGTAATAATTAGGCTACTTTCACACTTCAGTCATTTCAAATCCACCAGGTCAGTCGTTGCGACTGAATGACGGATCCGTCGTTTTTTAGTTGTCAACGGATGCAACGGATGAGTTATTTCACAGGATTCCGTTCACTGGAACCCTGTGAAAAAACTGATCCATCGCGTCCATTACAGCCGTTGTGAGTCCGTTTTACGACAGATCCATCATGATCCGTTTGCTTTTGGGACAGACCACTCGGAGTGCCAGACATGTTGGGCATGCCCAGTAGAACATGACAGAATCCAGCACTGGATTTCGTCGTGTGACGGATTACAATGGAATCCTGCACCATAGACAACCATTATACCTCTTGATGGAATACTGCGCAGTGCGGGAGGTTTTTTTTGACGCTCCAAAAAAGTTAGTGTCAGTTTCTGCCACCCGGCAATCAGTCATTCCATGACTGATCCGTCACACGGCAGATGCAACACAAGGCCATCAGTCGCAATCCGTCGTAAATACAAGTCTATGGGGAAAAAACTGAATCCTGCAAAATATTTTGTAGGATACCATATTTTCTCAAGGCAACGGATCGTGACTGATGGAAAAAGACTGAAGTGTGAAAATAGCCTAAGGGTGTAAATTCACATCCTCAGCCATTTGAGTCCCGGCTTTGCTTACACAGACATTTCACATTCTGTTTTCCCTTGTGTCTTTTACTTTGTCATTGTGAATACATGAGAAATGGATATTTAAATATATATTCCAAGTATTTCTCCTTTTTTGTTGATATACCGGCTGACTGACTTTTCGTTGTGTTTATACAGTGCACTCTTACAACATATAGCTGTCACATAAATGATGTGTCTGTGACTTAATCTGAAAAGTCATGTAGTAATTTCACCCTACCTCTTTAGAATTCTATAATCTTCATTATTTACATAGGCATGAAAAAATGCAGCTGAAAACCCTATGGGGTGAGGAAAACGTCTTGCTTATTTAGGATACATTTAATTTACTTTAAGCATTCTAAGTATTACAAGTATACGTCAGCATGAAGCTCTCTCTGCTATTATCATTTTGCAATACCACCCACTAACATTGTAACCAGCTTTACTTCAGCTATACAGTTAACTACACATATAATGTTGCTGTCATTGCACTCGCAGTAAAGAAATTTAACAGAAAAATCTAGTATGTTTAACACACGAGAAAAGAAGGAACCATAAAACATTTTTATGGTCATCAGTAAAAGTTTTGACATTAAATTTTCTTGCCTAAAAACAATTAATTAAATATGTCTTTTAACATCTTATACAATGATAGATGCTAAGTAATGTAACCGATTGAGATATTTCACATGTTTAATTCTATATTCTCCATATTCAGACTTCAGAATACCTTATATTATGCTTCGGCAATGTTATAAAATTGCATTTAAGTCTCTTACACAAACTTCAACAGAGAAGCCATAAATTACAACATGACCTATGAATTCATACTAAAATCTAATATCAGTTTTTATAAAATCTCAGCATCCATTTTCTACTCAACAAACTGTCCGCATAATGTGATAGTGACCAAAACAATTAGTAATAGAGATTCCAAACATTCCTTAACTGTTTAAAGTGATAAATGGACCATAAAGGTCCAGTCACACATAACAAGATCATTAACAAGATCGTAACAACGTCACAGTTTCCGGATCGTTGTTAAATCGTTGGTGAGATCGTTGGTGAGATGTCACGCAGTCATTTTCCCAACGACTTTAGTAACGATGCAGCGACCTGTATAACAATCTCGTTGGTCGTTGGGACCCTGTCACACAGCAGCTATGTAACGATTCCGACCTAAAATAGGGGCGTAGTGTTTGATACTGTAAGCCACGTAGGCATGCATATGCGCCGCCTTTTCCACACCCCTCCGCTCTGATTGTTGGCTAATACTGCATTCTGATTAGGCGGCCGGCCTTGAAGGCAACTTTGTATCGCTTCATCCTTTGTCCCTTTTGAGCCTTGCTTTGAGGATAGAACCTGCGACTCCACCCAGATTCATTCGTACTTTGTTCCCGGTTGCTTGCTTGCTTTTCGGATCAAAGTTGCATCTGCACCCGGATTCATCCCTCCTTCGTTCGAGTGTTTGCTTACTGTTCTCAGCGCCAAGCAATCGGTGCAGTGGGGGCACAGAAAAGGTGACGAAACTACACGCCTACATGTTACACTTTAATTTCTCATCTAGGTTGTTAACAAGATCGTTGGTAGGTGTAAAACATACAGATCCATCCAGCCCAGCAGGACTCCAACGAGCCAAAACTGGCCCAGGACATTCAGCAACGATCAACCATCTCACAGCAGGGGGCGGATAGTTGGTACGTGTCGAACATAACGAGATCGCTAGTGAAGTCGTTTCATCACAGAAACTGACGTAGCAACGATGTCGTTAGCGATCTCGTTATGTGTGAAGTGGCCTTAAGCATATGTAAAACCTGTAACAGTGTGTCCACCTAGCCTGTACCATAATGTAATCAGACCTCCAGCAGTATTGTAACAGCATGTCCCTCCTTGGCCTTTGTTTCTAGACTTTAATGTAATCAGGCCTAGGTTAACATCTAGTGCAGGGGTCTCAAACACGCGGCCCGCGGGCTGCATGCGGCCCTTCAGGTGGCTTCTTGCGGCCCGCTGGCCCGTGGACCCGGTAAAGATGGCGACCGGTGCAAGAGGCCGCAGCTTCCAGCTATCTATTTCAGTTTACAGTTTTGCCTTTGCCGGGCACAGTAAAGTTCTCGCTGCAGAACACAATAACATTCGCCTGCCAATCAGAGGCAAGCACCTGCTCCATATGACCTCAGATGCTTACCTGTGATTGGCCAGTGACTGTTGTGCAGTGAGAACTGCTCTGAGTGCTCTGCACACGCCGGCAGAAAGTTCAGCAGTGACAGGCAGGAGCTGTGATCATTATCGGGTCCACATGCCTGCGTGCTGCGGAGCCGACGGAGGATAGGTGAGCAGAATGTGTGTGTGTTTTTCTGTGTATTTCTGCCGCTGGCTGAGCCTGCACAGGGTGTGTGTGTGTGTGTGTGTGTGTGTCAGCTGAGGCTGCACAGTGTGTATGTGTGTTTCTGCTGCTGGCTGAGGCTGCACAGGGTGTGTGTGTGTGTGTGTGTGTGTGTGTGTCAGCTGAGGCTGCACAGGGTGTGTGTGTGTGTGTGTGTGTGTTTGTGTGTTTCTGCTCTGCTGGCTGAGGCTGCATAGGGTGTGTGTGTGTGTGTGTGTTTCTGCTGCTGGCTGAGGCTGCACAGGGTGTGTGTGTGTGTGTGTTAGCTGAGGCTGCACAGGGTTTGTGTGTGTGTGTCTGTTAGCTGAGGCTGCACAGGGTGTGTGTGTGTGTCTGTTAGCTGAGGCTGCACAGGGTGTGTGTGTGTGTCTGTTAGCTGAGGCTGCACAGGGTGTGTGTGTGTGTGTGTGTGTGTTAGCTGAGGCTGCACAGGGTGTGTGTTAGCTGAGGCTGCACAGGGTTTGTGTGTGTGTCTGTTAGCTGAGGCTGCACAGGGTGTGTGTTGGCTGAGGCTGCACAGGGTTTGTGTGTGTGTGTGTGTGTGTCAGCTGAGGCTGCACAGGGTGTGTGTGTGTGTCAGCTGAGGCTGCACAGGGTGTGTGTGTGTTAGTTGAGGCTGCACAGGGTGTGTGTGTGTGTGTGTCAGCTGAGGCTGCACAGGGTGTGTGTGTGTGTGTGTTTCTGCTGCTGGCTGAGGCTGCACAGGGTGTGTGTGTGTTAGCTGAGGCTGCACAGGGTTTGTGTGTGTGTCTGTTAGCTGAGGCTGCACAGGATGTGTGTGTGTGTCTGTTAGCTGAGGCTGCACAGGGTGTGTGTGTGTGTGTCTGTTAGCTGAGGCTGCACAGGGTGTGTGTGTGTATCTGTTAGCTGAGGATGCACAGGGTGTGTGTATGTCTGTTAGCTGAGGCTGCACAGGGTGTGTGTGTGTGTCTGTTAGCTGAGGCTGCACAGGGTGTGTGTGTGTGTGTGTGTTAGCTGAGGCTGCACAGGGTGTGTGTTAGCTGAGGCTGCACAGGGTGTGTGTGTGTCTGTTAGCTGAGGCTGCATAGGGTTTGTGTGTGTGTGTGTGTCTGTTAGCTGAGGCTGCACAGGGTGTGTGTGTGTGTGTGTGTGTGTCTGTTAGCTGAGGCTGCACAGGGTGTGTGTGTGTGTGTGTGTGTGTCTGTTAGCTGAGGCTGCACAGGGTGTGTGTGTGTGTGTCCGTTAGCTGAGGCTGCACAGGGTGTGTGTTAGCTGAGGCTGCACAGGGTTTGTGTGTGTGTGTGTCTGTTAGCTGAGGCTGCACAGGGTTTGTGTGTGTGTGTTTGTCAGCTGAGGCTGCACAGGGTATGTGTGTGTGTGTGTGTGTGTGTGATTACTACAAGAAGACATGCATGGGGCACATTAATAGAAGAAAGGGACCTGCATGAAGCACATTACTATAGGAAGGGGACCTGCATATGGTGCACATTACCACAAGAAGGGGACCTGCATGGGGGCACATTACTATAAGAAGGGGACCTGCATGGGGCACATTGCTACAAGGGGGCAAGGATGCGCACATTTTTACAGAATGGGGAACAGGATGGGGCACATTACTACAAGATGTTGGCCAAACTTACTATGCAGTGCTTATTGTAAATAAAACTGTATTACTTACAAAAAAATGTGTGCGTTATATATATATATATATATATATATATATATATATATATATATATATATATATATGGTACCACTATCAATGTCACTTTGTCCTGAAAAGAATGCGGCCCCTCAAATTATTTTTTCTCAAACACGCGGCCCGCGGGCTGCATGCGGCACTTCAGGTGGCTTCTTGCGGCCCACTGGCCCGTGGACCCGGTAAAGATGGCGACCGGTGCAAGAGGCCGCAGCCTCCAGCTATCTATTTCAGTTTACAGTTTTGCCTTTGCCGGGCACAGTAAAGTTCTCGCTGCAGAACACAATAACATTCGCCTGCCAATCAGAGGCAAGCACCTGCTCCATATGACCTCAGATGCTTACCTGTGATTGGCCAGTGGCTGTTGTGCAGTGAGAACTGCTCTGAGTGCTCTGCACGCGCCGGCAGAAAGTTCAGCAGTGACAGGCAGGAGCTGTGATCATTATCGGGTCCACATGCCTGCGTGCTGCGGAGCCGACGGAGGATAGGTGAGCAGAATGTGTGTGTGTGTGTTTTTCTGTGTGTTTCTGCCGCTGGCTGAGCCTGCACAGAGTGTGTGTGTGTGTGTGTGTGTGTGTCAGCTGAGGCTGCACAGTGTGTATGTGTGTTTCTGCTGCTGGCTGAGGCTGCACAGGGTGTGTGTGTGTGTGTGTGTGTGTGTGTGTGTGTCAGCTGAGGCTGCACAGGGTGTGTGTGTGTGTGTTTGTGTGTTTCTGCTGCTGGCTGAGGCTGCACAGGGTATGTGTGTGTGTGTGTGTGTGTGTCAATTGAGGCTGCACAGGGTGTGTGTGTGTGTGTGTGTCAGCTGAGGCTGCACAGGGTGTGTGTGTGTGTGTGTGTGTGTTTCTGCTGCTGGCTGAGGCTGCACAGGGTGTGTGTGTGTGTGTGTTAGCTGAGGCTGCACAGGGTTTGTGTGTGTGTGTCTGTTAGCTGAGGCTGCACAGGGTGTGTGTGTGTGTCTGTTAGCTGAGGCTGCACAGGGTGTGTGTGTGTGTGTGTGTGTGTTAGCTGAGGCTGCACAGGGTGTGTGTTAGCTGAGGCTGCACAGGGTTTGTGTGTGTGTCTGTTAGCTGAGGCTGCACAGGGTGTGTGTTGGCTGAGGCTGCACAGGGTTTGTGTGTGTGTGTGTGTGTGTCAGCTGAGGCTGCACAGGGTGTGTGTGTGTGTCAGCTGAGGCTGCACAGGGTGTGTGTGTGTGTGTGTTAGTTGAGGCTGCACAGGGTGTGTGTGTGTGTGTGTCAGCTGAGGCTGCACAGGGTGTGTGTGTGTGTGTGTTTCTGCTGCTGGCTGAGGCTGCACAGGGTGTGTGTGTGTTAGCTGAGGCTGCACAGGGTTTGTGTGTGTGTCTGTTAGCTGAGGCTGCACAGGATGTGTGTGTGTGTCTGTTAGCTGAGGCTGCACAGGGTGTGTGTGTGTGTGTCTGTTAGCTGAGGCTGCACAGGGTGTGTGTGTGTGTGTGTGTGTTAGCTGAGGCTGCACAGGGTGTGTGTTAGCTGAGGCTGCACAGGGTTTGTGTGTGTATCTGTTAGCTGAGGATGCACAGGGTGTGTGTGTGTCTGTTAGCTGAGGCTGCACAGGGTGTGTGTGTGTGTCTGTTAGCTGAGGCTGCACAGGGTGTGTGTGTGTGTGTGTGTTAGCTGAGGCTGCACAGGGTGTGTGTTAGCTGAGGCTGCACAGGGTGTGTGTGTGTCTGTTAGCTGAGGCTGCATAGGGTTTGTGTGTGTGTGTGTGTCTGTTAGCTGAGGCTGCACAGGGTGTGTGTGTGTGTGTGTGTGTGTGTGTCTGTTAGCTGAGGCTGCACAGGGTGTGTGTGTGTGTGTGTGTGTGTGTGTCTGTTAGCTGAGGCTGCACAGGGTGTGTGTGTGTGTGTCCGTTAGCTGAGGCTGCACAGGGTGTGTGTTAGCTGAGGCTGCACAGGGTTTGTGTGTGTGTGTGTCTGTTAGCTGAGGCTGCACAGGGTGTGTGTGTGTGTTAGCTGAGGCTGCACAGGGTTTGTGTGTGTGTGTTTGTCAGCTGAGGCTGCACAGGGTATGTGTGTGTGTGTGTGTGTGTGTGTGATTACTACAAGAAGACATGCATGGGGCACATTAATAGAAGAAAGGGACCTGCATGAAGCACATTACTATAGGAAGGGGACCTGCATATGGTGCACATTACCACAAGAAGGGGACCTGCATGGGGGCACATTACTATAAGAAGGGGACCTGCATGGGGCACATTGCTACAAGGGGGCAAGGATGCGCACATTTTTACAGAATGGGGAACAGGATGGGGCACATTACTACAAGATGTTGGCCAAACTTACTATGCAGTGCTTATTGTAAATAAAACTGTATTACTTACAAAAAAATGTGTGCGTTATATATATATATATATATATATATATATATATATATATATATATATATATATATATATATATATATATATATATATATATATATATATATGGTACCACTATCAATGTCACTTTGTCCTGAAAAGAATGCGGCCCCTCAAATTATTTTTTCTCAAACACGCGGCCCGCGGGCTGCATGCGGCACTTCAGGTGGCTTCTTGCGGCCCGCTGGCCCGTGGACCCGGTAAAGATGGCGACCGGTGCAAGAGGCTGCAGCCTCCAGCTATCTATTTCAGTTTACAGTTTTGCCTTTGCCGGGCACAGTAAAGTTCTCGCTGCAGAACACAATAACATTCGCCTGCCAATCAGAGGCAAGCACCTGCTCCATATGACCTCAGATGCTTACCTGTGATTGGCCAGTGGCTGTTGTGCAGTGAGAACTGCTCTGAGTGCTCTGCACGCGCCGGCAGAAAGTTCAGCAGTGACAGGCAGGAGCTGTGATCATTATCGGGTCCACATGCCTGCGTGCTGCGGAGCCGACGGAGGATAGGTGAGCAGAATGTGTGTGTGTGTGTTTTTCTGTGTGTTTCTGTCGCTGGCTGAGCCTGCACAGAGTGTGTGTGTGTGTGTGTGTGTGTGTGTGTGTGTGTGTCAGCTGAGGCTGCACAGTGTGTATGTGTGTTTCTGCTGCTGGCTGAGGCTGCACAGGGTGTGTGTGTGTGTGTGTGTGTGTGTGTCAGCTGAGGCTGCACAGGGTGTGTGTGTGTGTGTTTGTGTGTTTCTGCTGCTGGCTGAGGCTGCACAGGGTGTGTGTGTGTGTGTGTGTGTGTGTGTGTGTCAATTGAGGCTGCACAGGGTGTGTGTGTGAGTGTGTGTGTCAGCTGAGGCTGCACAGGGTGTGTGTGTGTGTGTGTTTCTGCTGCTGGCTGAGGCTGCACAGGGTGTGTGTGTGTGTGTGTTAGCTGAGGCTGCACAGGGTTTGTGTGTGTGTGTCTGTTAGCTGAGGCTGCACAGGGTGTGTGTGTGTGTCTGTTAGCTGAGGCTGCACAGGGTGTGTGTGTGTGTGTGTGTGTGTGTGTGTGTGTTAGCTGAGGCTGCACAGGGTGTGTGTTAGCTGAGGCTGCACAGGGTTTGTGTGTGTGTCTGTTAGCTGAGGCTGCACAGGGTGTGTGTTGGCTGAGGCTGCACAGGGTTTGTGTGTGTGTGTGTGTGTGTCAGCTGAGGCTGCACAGGGTGTGTGTGTGTGTCAGCTGAGGCTGCACAGGGTGTGTGTGTGTGTGTGTTAGTTGAGGCTGCACAGGGTGTGTGTGTGTGTGTCAGCTGAGGCTGCACAGGGTGTGTGTGTGTGTGTGTTTCTGCTGCTGGCTGAGGCTGCACAGGGTGGGTGTGTGTTAGCTGAGGCTGCACAGGGTTTGTGTGTGTGTCTGTTAGCTGAGGCTGCACAGGATGTGTGTGTGTGTCTGTTAGCTGAGGCTGCACAGGGTGTGTGTGTGTGTGTCTGTTAGCTGAGGCTGCACAGGGTGTGTGTGTGTGTGTGTGTGTGTTAGCTGAGGCTGCACAGGGTGTGTGTTAGCTGAGGCTGCACAGGGTTTGTGTGTGTATCTGTTAGCTGAGGATGCACAGGGTGTGTGTGTGTCTGTTAGCTGAGGCTGCACAGGGTGTGTGTGTGTGTCTGTTAGCTGAGGCTGCACAGGGTGTGTGTGTGTGTGTGTCTGTTAGCTGAGGCTGCACAGGGTGTGTGTGTGTGTGTGTGTTAGCTGAGGCTGCACAGGGTGTGTGTTAGCTGAGGCTGCACAGGGTGTGTGTGTGTCTGTTAGCTGAGGCTGCATAGGGTTTGTGTGTGTGTGTGTGTCTGTTAGCTGAGGCTGCACAGGGTGTGTGTGTGTGTGTGTGTGTGTCTGTTAGCTGAGGCTGCACAGGGTGTGTGTGTGTGTGTCCGTTAGCTGAGGCTGCACAGGGTGTGTGTGTGTGTGTGTGTTAGCTGAGGCTGCACAGGGTGTGTGTTAGCTGAGGCTGCACAGGGTGTGTGTGTGTGTGTGTGTGTGTGTGTGTGTCTGTTAGCTGAGGCTGCACAGGGTGTGTGTGTGTGTGTGTGTGTGTGTGTGTTAGCTGAGGCTGCACAGGGTGTGTGTTAGCTGAGGCTGCACAGGGTTTGTGTGTGTGTCTGTTAGCTGAGGCTGCACAGGGTTTGTGTGTGTGTCTGTTAGCTGAGGCTGCACAGGGTGTGTGTGTGTGTGTGTGTGTCAGCTGAGGCTGCACAGTGTGTATGTGTGTTTCTGCTGCTGGCTGAGGCTGCACAGGGTGTGTGTGTGTGTGTGTGTGTGTGTGTCAGCTGAGGCTGCACAGGGTGTGTGTGTGTGTGTGTGTTTGTGTGTTTCTGCTCTGCTGGCTGAGGCTGCATAGGGTGTGTGTGTGTGTGTGTGTGTCAGCTGAGGCTGCACAGGGTGTGCGTGTGTGTGTGGGTGTGTCAGCTGAGGCTGCATAGGGTGTGCGTGTGTGTGTGTGTGTGTGTGTTAGCTGAGGCTGCACAGGGTTTGTGTGTGTGTGTGTCTGTTAGCTGAGGCTGCACAGGGTGTGTGTTTGTCAGCTGAGGCTGCACAGGGTATGTGTGTGTGTGTGTGTGTGTGTGTGTGTGTGTGTGTGTGTTTGTGTGATTACTAAAAGAAGACATGCATGGGGCACATTAATAGAAGAAAGGGACCTGCATGAAGCACATTACTATAGGAAGGGGACCTGCATATGGTGCACATTACCACAAGAAGGGGACCTGCATGGGGGCACATTACTATAAGAAGGGGACCTGCATGGGGCACATTGCTACAAGGGGGCAAGGATGCGCACATTTTTACAGAATGGGGAACAGGATGGGGCACATTACTACAAGATGTTGGCCAAACTTACTATGCAGTGCTTATTGTAAATAAAACTGTATTACTTACAAAAAAATGTGTGCGTTATATATATATATATATATATGGTACCACTATCAATGTCACTTTGTCCTGAAAAGAATGCGGCCCCTCAAATTATTTTTTCTCAAACACGCGGCCCGCGGGCTGCATGCGGCACTTCAGGTGGCTTCTTGCGGCCCGCTGGCCCGTGGACCCGGTAAAGATGGCGACCGGTGCAAGAGGCCGCAGCCTCCAGCTATCTATTTCAGTTTACAGTTTTGCCTTTGCCGGGCACAGTAAAGTTCTCGCTGCAGAACACAATAACATTCGCCTGCCAATCAGAGGCAAGCACCTGCTCCATATGACCTCAGATGCTTACCTGTGATTGGCCAGTGGCTGTTGTGCAGTGAGAACTGCTCTGAGTGCTCTGCACGCGCCGGCAGAAAGTTCAGCAGTGAGAGGCAGGAGCTGTGATCATTATCGGGTCCACATGCCTGCGTGCTGCGGAGCCGACGGAGGATAGGTGAGCAGAATGTGTGTGTGTGTGTTTTTCTGTGTGTTTCTGCCGCTGGCTGAGCCTGCACAGAGTGTGTGTGTGTGTGTGTGTGTGTGTGTGTGTGTGTCAGCTGAGGCTGCACAGTATGTATGTGTGTTTCTGCTGCTGGCTGAGGCTGCACAGGGTGGGTGTGTGTGTGTGTGTGTCAGCTGAGGCTGCACAGGGTGTGTGTGTGTGTGTGTTTGTGTGTTTCTGCTGCTGGCTGAGGCTGCACAGGGTGTGTGTGTGTGTGTGTGTCAATTGAGGCTGCACAGGGTGTGTGTGTGTGTCAGCTGAGGCTGCACAGGGTGTGTGTGTGTGTGTTTCTGCTGCTGGCTGAGGCTGCACAGGGTGTGTGTGTGTGTGTCTGTTAGCTGAGGCTGCACAGGGTGTGTGTGTGTGTCTGTTAGCTGAGGCTGCACAGGGTGTGTGTGTGTGTGTGTGTGTGTGTGTTAGCTGAGGCTGCACAGGGTGTGTGTTAGCTGAGGCTGCACAGGGTTTGTGTGTGTGTCTGTTAGCTGAGGCTGCACAGGGTGTGTGTTGGCTGAGGCTGCACAGGGTGTGTGTGTGTGTGTGTGTGTGTGTGTCTGTTAGCTGAGGCTGCACAGGGTGTGTGTGTGTGTGTCCGTTAGCTGAGGCTGCACAGGGTGTGTGTGTGTGTGTGTGTGTGTTAGCTGAGGCTGCACAGGGTGTGTGTTAGCTGAGGCTGCACAGGGTGTGTGTGTGTGTGTGTGTCTGTTAGCTGAGGCTGCACAGGGTGTGTGTGTGTGTGTGTGTTAGCTGAGGCTGCACAGGGTGTGTGTTAGCTGAGGCTGCACAGGGTGTGTGTTAACTGAGGCTGCACAGGGTTTGTGTGTGTGTCTGTTAGCTGAGGCTGCACAGGGTTTGTGTGTGTGTCTGTTAGCTGAGGCTGCACAGGGTGTGTGTGTGTGTGTGTGTTAGCTGAGGCTGCACAGGGTTTGTGTGTGTGTGTCAGCTGAGGCTGCACAGGGTATGTGTGTGTGTGTGTGATTACTACAAGAAGACATGCATGGGGCACATTAATACAAGAAAGGGACCTGCATGAAGCACATTACTATAGGAAGGGGACCTGCATATGGTGCACATTACCACAAGAAGGGGACCTGCATGGGGGCACATTATTATAAGAAGGGGACCTGCATGGGGCACATTGCTACAAGGGGGCAAGGATGCGCACATTTTTACAGAATGGGGAACATTACTACAAGATGTTGGCCAAAATTACTATGCAGTGCTTATTGTAAATAAAACTGTATTACTTACAAAAAAAATGTGTGCGTTATATATATATATATATATATATATATATATATATATATATTTTTATATATATGGTACCACTATCAATGTCATTTTGTCCTGAAAAGAATGCGGCCCCTCAAATTATTTTTTTTCTGTGTGCGGCCCATACTCCCAGCTGAGTTTGAGACCCCTGATCTAGTGGGTCTGTGTCTGTTAGTGGGTCTGTGTGTAGCTGTGTCTTTGTTCTTCTCCACATGGGACTCATCCAATACAAGCCTGTAGTTTTTGGGACTCATCCAATACAAGTCTGTAGTTTCTGGAAACTTTTCCATATAAAGCCACATACTCAAAAAGTGGTTGTGAACTCTTTCCCCACCAGGGGTGGATCCTAGGCACTGGAGAAGACACTCTTGGTTGATCAGGCAGTGTGTGTGTGGGTTGGCTATCGATGCTGAAAGGGTCTGTGGCTGCGGCCAGACCCTCGGAACCTGTGTGGATTGATAGAAGCTGCCACTGTGTCGTGTCCCTCTTCAGCTGGATTCATTGAACTCTTCCAAGGATTACTTCTACGTGTTCTCCAGTGTCGGATTGCTGGGTGGCGCCCCCGGAACTTTGAGGACTCATTGTGGACTCTAAAGAACCATTTTGATATTGGCTGTTCCATGCTCCCTGACTTAGTAAATCTCATTGGATTGTTCCTTGGCCTGGTGTCCCCTTCTGCTTTGTCGCATACCCCATCACAGAACCAATGAGACAAAGCCACTTCTTGTATAACATTTCTTATTACCTTAACTGCACTATAGATGTAATCCACCAGTGGACTGAACTACTTAGCATTAGTGATTAGCGAATATACTCTACACCAAAGATGAGAAAACCTATGAAGGTTTGTTTCGTTTCACTACATTTCTCAGTGTTTGTCAAACAGTTCGTAGAACTTTTCCGAACCCGATTGAAATCAATGGAGGCAAAACCAAAAGGCAGCCAACACCTTCAGGGGGACACAAAAGCTGCTAAAACAGCACAAATCATTTTACAGTGGAACCCCACTGTTGTGACACGGCTGTTCACTTCATAGACTACTAACATCACCAGCTCAAACTGTTTTTTGCTTAGACATACTAAGGTGGCTCCAATATTAGCTTCACAGACTGTTATTGCTAGACACATATAGGCCTCCTTGACACATGTTGCATAATCCATTTTGAAGAGCCGTATGGCCTTCCATTTGTCCATGTGTCATCCGTGTGACATCTGTTTGCCATCCGTATGTCCGTGTGAGATGCCCGTGTAGTATTAGTGTTACATCCGTGTGACTGATACTGGAAAAACGCATGCTATGAAAATGATTTTTTTTTTAGATGTAAAAGATGTGCAAGGCCACAAAAATGATATATAGATAGATAGATACAGTAGATAGCGATAGCTAGATCACAGATAGATAGCTTGTGCAGCTATTTAGCTTAGATAATACATTATTTTAGAAAACAATTAATGCGAGGCTCCCCCTAATTTTCATAATAAGCACAGGTACAGCTGCAGGCTGCAACCCACAGCTGTCAACTGTACCTTGTCTTGTTTTGAAATACAGAAGAGTTCCCATGCTGATTTTTTTTTAATTAGCGGAAATAATTTTAAAAAATTGTCTACAGTTCCCCCCCATTTTTTAAAAACCAGTCAGATGACAGCAAACAACAGGGGGCTAATATTATTAAGATGGGAAGGGCCCGCAGCCACCCCAAAAGTGATGCATCTATTAAATGCACACATCTGGGGCTGTGCTTGGCTCTTCCTATTGCCATGTGGTGGTGGCAAATGGGAGAATATATGGAATTGATGCCAGCTGTGAATTGCCAACTGGTATCAAGACCTGGTAATGGGTGGGCATTAGAGATGAGCAAGTACTGTAATATTCGTAATCGCTACACTCGTAACGAGTACTTTGTAATCGTGTATTCGTTCCAAATAGTGAGTACAATGCAAGACAATGTGAAATGCAAGTAATTTGCTGCTTAACCCAACAAAGAGGTCTGGGTGTCTGAGGAAAAGGCTGAAATGGATGGGAAAGTGAACTGAATGGGGAGAGCTTGGAGAATATGCCTGCATGCATTTCTGACTCATATGGTTTCTGGGATCCCCTGAAGCCACACGGAAGACCTTTTGTGTGGATTCAGTCTATCGGTACCCCTGCAGTGTATATTGCACTGCTCTGGCCAGCCCCACTGTGCGAGCAGCTGCGGAATGAAGAGCGCCACCATCAGGAGGTTAGCTCAGATAGTTACCGGCTGTGATGATCTCCACTGAACTCGTGGCACCAGCGCTTCACGTCAGCACCCATCACAGACTTCCATGACGCTGCGTCCTCACATCAAGTCTCGTGGACGGCCCAAGACTGTGAGTAGCAGTGACGTCATGGGCTGAGGGGACAGTTCGCGTGATAGCGCGGCGGCCATGGAACTTAGTGACAAGCGCTGACCTCACGAGTTCATAACGTTAGCACTTGTTATGCCCAGCAGTGTCCTGGCCTGACCTAGTGATATTAGCTCAGGTCACTGCACTGCTCTCCCAGCCAATGGGGAACATTCTGTTCTTCATTCACTGGGACAGTAAGTATGGTATGCATCATCATGGGACCCCCTTATTGGATTACGCTGGACCCGGATTTTTTTTTTTTTTTAAAAAATTGGTGAAAGAGGGAATGTTTTGAAGAGTGCTTTTTCAAATGACCTTTTTTTTGTTGTCCATTTTTTTTTATTACTGACTGGGTTAGTGATGTTGGGTATCTGATAGATGCCGTGACATCACTAATGCCAGGGCTTGGTGCCAGGTGACATTACAAAGCTGGTATCAACCCCATATATTACCCCATTTGCCACCGCACCAGGGCAATGGGATGAGCTGTGGGCAATGCACTAGGATTGGCGTATCTAATGGATGTGCCACTTCTGGGTTGGCTGCTGCCTGCTATTTTTAGGCTGGGGAGGGTCCAATACACATAAACCTCCTGTCATGAGTAAGTCTGCTACCCAGGGACAGGTGACTACTCTGACCCTGTACGCTAGAGTTCCCTGACTTGCCCTCAAGCCACATGTATGCTTGAAGGTAGCAAGGCGTGACCCTCCGACCTGTCCTTGGGTCCTACCCGGATCCTGGTCTAGTGACCCCTACCTGTTCAGCGGGATGCCTCCAGGGGACAACACCAAAAATAAAATAGAAATAGAAAAACTACAATCGCTTCTGCAAACTACTCCTTGCTTGCAGAAGGCTAATGGAACTGGGATATGGTACGACCACACACTGGCTGTCTCTGTACACTTAGGAAAGAAAATAACTGGCACTGTGTGAAGGATGCTGGGACCTTTTAAAGGCCCAGCCAATTTAGTAACTTAGAGCACCTGAGAGAATGCCTCCAAGCAAACTTGCAAAAGAAGCATTAACCCCTCAGATGCTAAAAGGAAAAAACGTCCATTTAAATGAGGTTGAGTCTCACTGCAAAGACCAGCGTGACACCTTCCTAGTCTGAGAATACCAGACCCCAGCTGTCTGCTTTACCTTGGTTGGTGATCCAATTTGGGGGGGACCCCACATTTTTTGTTATAAATTACTTTAAAATAACAGTGTGGGGTGCCCTTTGTTTTGGATAACCAGCCAAGGTGAAGCTGCCAGCTGTGGTCTGCAGGCTGCAGCTGTCTGCTTTAGCCTAGCTGTCTACAAAAAATAGGGGGGATTCACGTTGTTTTCTTAATTATTTATTTATTTTTTTGGCTAAATGCAAGGCTTAGCAACCTTTAGTGCCACATGAAAGGCACTAAAGGGTGCAAGATTACAAAATACAGGGGAGTGGGACAATCTATAATATTAATAATAATAATAATAATAAATAATATAATCTTTATTTCTATAGTGCCAACATATTCCGCAGTGCTTTACAATTCAGGAGGATCATACACAAACAAGAAATAGTTATTGAAAATACAATATTTAGAGGGAAAAAAAAAGACAACCCTGCTCGTGAGAGCTTACAATCGACAATGAGATGGGGGGGGGAAAGGTACAAATGCTTATTTACAATGACAATCCAGCCATCTCAAGGAAATCGGGGATAGATAATGGCTTCCTGGACCAGTTGGCCAGAACCTTGAGATGCATTTGGGTGCCATGGAGTTTGACATGGGGTTATGTTCTGAGAAGTTGAGGAGGGACTATGAATTTAGTTCGGCTAGGGAGTGTGATAGGCTGCCCTAAAAAGATGCGTTTTTAGGTTGCGTCTGAAGCTGAGTAAGTTGTGATTCGTCTATCTATCCATCCAGCTATCTATCTATCCAGCCATCTATAATTAAAGCATTTGACTGTATGTAACCCTACTCTGCAAAAAAAAACAACGGAAGGCACACGGATGTAAAATGGACCGTATAAAGAACGAAATATATGTGGTTGCCACACGGATGTGCATTGTTTAAAAAAATTAGCTCTATGGCCTGAGTCATGGTTGATGCAGGAAGTCCTTATCACAAGGGTCTACAATGACAAATAGTAGTTAGGTTTCAGTAGTACTGTCTTGGTTTGTCCGCCACTGCACAATGTGCATAGTGTTTCCAAAAATTAGCACTATGGCCTGAGTCATGGTTGAAGCAGGAAGTCTCCATCAAAAGAGCCTCCAATGACAAATAGTAGTTAGGTTTCAGTAGGAGTACTGTCTTAGTTTGTCCGCCACTGCACAATGTGCATAGTGTTTACAAAAATTAGCCCTATGGCCATAAGGGCCATTTACACGCGGCAACATCGCTAATGATATATCGTCGGGGTCACGGTGTTTGTGACGCACATCCGGCGTCGTTAGCGACATCGCAGCATGTGACAGGCTGGAGCGACCTTAAACGATAGCAAAGGAGACAAAAATCGTTGGTATATGAGAGGTCGTTCATATACCAAAAATCGTTGTCTGGTAAGCAGCGATGTTGTTCGTCGTTCCTGTAGCATCACACATCGCTATGTGTAACACTGCAGGAGCGACGAACATCTCCTTACCTCCGTCCACCGACAATGAGGAAGGAAGGAGGTGGGCGGCATGTTCCGGCTGCTCATCTCCGCCCCCCCTCTGCTATTGGATGGCTGCCATGTGACGTCGCTGTGACACCGCACGAACCGCCCCCTTAGAAAGGAGGTGGATTGCCGGCCAGAGCGACATTGCAGGGAAGGTAAGTCCGTGTGACGGGTGTTAGCGATGTTGTGCGCCACGGGCAGCGATTTGCCCGTGACGCACAACCAATGGGGGCGGGTATGCTCGCTAGCGATATCGGTACCGATATCGCAGCATGTAAAGTACTCTTTAGTCATGGTTGACGCAGGAAAGAAATGGAGTTATATGGCGCAAGGGGTGGACGTTAACCGCAGTATCCAAAATTAACAATTTGAAGGAGTTTAGTTTGGCTTGCTTTCATCTGAAGGGATTGCAAACTGTGAAGAAATCCAGTCCTTGTTGAATTTAATTAGAATAAGTCTGTCTGCATTTTCTGTGGAGTGACATGAGCGCCTGTCAGTGATGATTGCCCCCGCAGAACTGAAAACACGTTCTGACATCACACTAGTGTAACACCCCGCGGCCTCGGCTGCGACTGCCAAGCCGCTCGGGTCCGTGCTCGTGTGTGTGTGTCGGTGGCTCGAGCGCCTCCGGACCGGGCGTTCACACTGCTCTGCAAGGGACATAGTGGCGGTGGACGCAGAGATGGTTGAAGGGGTGTTTGGTTGTTTGTGAGAGTTTGTGACGCCACCCACGGGTCGTGGTGATTTGTAAGATGGACCCCACCGCTGCCGTTGACTAGGCCTCCCGGTGACGGTGTTATGCAGCTCGGTGTTAACCCATCCGTGGGCAGGGGCAATGGTCCCGGGGGCCCGTGCGGGGACAGGAGCAAGGGAGCCGGGGTTGCGGTGCGGTGCCAGATGGCACAGGTGTACTCACTCAGACACAGAATGACAGAGTCTCTGGTAAACCAAATGGCTGGATGGACGGGGCCCACATCCGGCTGCGTTGTTCTTCCCGGACGGGTTGGTGATGGCTGTCGTTTCCCTGCACCTGTGTGAATGTATCTTGACTCCTATGCCTGAACACGGGTAGTCCGCTCCCCAGCGTATACGTGTTGGAAGAGCCCGTTTGCCCGCAGGTGCTGGCCCTTTGGATCTCTGGCCGTTGGCGGAGGCGCTTATCCGGAACGGTTGGGCTGTTGCCTTCTGACGGGACTTAGGTGGGAATGAACCCCTGAGGTGGGAATCAACCGCCTGGCTCCGCCCCACCTGGTGTGGACATCAAGCCTGGAGGGTGGCAACAAGGATTTTATGTTTGACTGGTGTCACCTTTTCGGGAAGGGGGGGTGTGTTGTATCTGTGACTACCTGACTAGTCCAGGGCGTCAAATTTCCCCTTGGCTTAACGCAGACCGTCCATCACCGGTTTTATTTTCTGAAAAATATAAAAACAGTAACAACAAACGGTATGCATGCTTTTCAAATCATCCCTGACGGGAGGCACATTCTTGAATAGTTACAACGGAACATTTTTATTAACGGAACGGGTCCATGTTCTTCTGCTTTCCCACCCAAATAACCTACACCTTGATGCTGCCCCTAAGAAGTGGGCAGCACCCCATTTCCCCAGTCCAGAAACAGGAACCTGGTTAGGCTACCCTAGCGGAAATGGGTACGGTACGTCGCACCCGGCAGTCACTCAGAGGCCCCACGTCCAAGGGGACCCCTGACCCGGAGGATGGTCACCGGTCCCGTTGGTGACCGGACCCCAGCCTGCTCTGCTGTGGGTCCCTCCTCCAACCAGCCTCTCCGGAGACAGACGATAGCGGGAAGGGCAATTGGGGCATTGTTTACAAACCCAAAAGTTTTTGGGTGGCCTGCCAGCTCTCGGCCTTGTTCATGATTTCTCATGCGGTAACTTGGGGGTAAAACGGGGACAACATCAGTCCCAACAGGCACGGGCGCTTCAACAGCTCAGCGCTGCCATAAAATAAACACAGGTGGTCCCAACGGGGACGGTTCATTGACAACGGAGATCCGCTGCCTATTTGAGGTCGCCTTCTTCATATTCTTCTTCCAGCTCCACATCCAGACGGCATGGTGGGGGAGGGGACTGAGGCCGCCTCTGGACAACACAGCCTCTGCCACTGCGGACAACCAGGGCAAACCAGCCCCTCTCCCCTCAGTGCCGGGTGTACTGCACCAGGTCGCCGGGCAACAGATCACGGTCCGGGTGACCATGCGGGAGGTGTGCATTCACATCCCTTCGAGAACAGAACACCTCGGTTTCCAGGCCGGGGTCATAGAGGAACCCCCATCCCTTGTCGCAGTTGAACCGCCGGACTTGACCCTGGTGCATGGGGCCCCACACCCAGTAGGTGGCGCTCCGGAGACTCTCCTTCTCCCGGATTGCACCTGCTAAGACTTCCGCTCTCCGCTTCTCATGGGCTGCTACCCCCTGGCACGGTTAGTTCGGCTGCCGCTCCCAATAGAGGGCGTTTACCTGCCCAGGGTCAGTATCGGTGGGGGTCTGGCCCAGCCGGTGCTCCCCGGTGGCGGCTACGACCGTCACTCTCCGAGGGGAGCCCCGCTGTGTCATGGCCGGCTCTGCTGCCTCGCAGCTGCCTCCCCGCGGGACCTCAGCCGAGGCCCGGGACCCTGGAGCGGCTTGCCCCACCTTTGGAGCCTTTTTCTGGGTAGCGCCCTCCTCCCTCTTGGCCGGGCGAACTGCCGGAGCCGGAGCAGTGGGTGCGGTCGCTTCCGGGATGATGGGCTTCGGTTCCTGGCGGGCTTCCCAGGGCAACCGGACTGGTGCCTGTTGGTCTTGGGGCCGTCCACGGCCAGCCTCCCCAGGTCGCTTCTCGTGGGCAGCTGTGACGGTCTCCGCCACCGATGTCGGGGGTGGGGATCCGGGTGGAGCGGTAGCGGCGGCCATAACGGGCAATGGAGGAAGTGGTATGGTTGGCAGGAGCAGACTGGGCCCCTCAGCTGCAGCGGCTGGTCCCTCAAGGACATAGGGGCGTGGGTCACCTTCCCACCTTTCCAAAACCACCATCCTCTCACGTGCCCGCACAGCGGCCACTATTCCCTCTATCTCCGCCGCCCAGAGCTCCAGTAGGAAGCGCACCTGCATCTGGAGGTGGCAACACATCTCCGTGGTCCGGGCTTCCACCCACGCCGCCGTTCCAGGCATGGGCCTTAGGGCTTCGGGCTGCTCTGATGGGGTAGACATGGCGCTGCACCTTCGGGGTCCAGGAACAAACGGATGCAGAGTCCTGGCGTCCCTGCTTCTTATCCCCGTGATCACATGGGGCTTGATCTTTGCCCGCCCCCCTTGGTCTTTCTACAGCACTTCTCTCTTTGGGGGCGGGGCCTCACCTTTGCGCCTTCACTGCTTGGGGAAGAAGACTCGAGCGGGAAATCTTCGCGCCCAAAAATGGTGGATCTTCAGATTTTTCAGCAGGACGCCGCTGACGGAAACCACAAGGCGCACTTCTACTGGTAAGTAGACTGGATCGATCCTGTTCATGACGCCAAAAGAGGTCGGTATGTGTAACGCCCCACGGCCTTGGCTGTGACCGCCGAGCCGCTCGGGTCCGGGCTCGTGTGTGTGTGTCGGTGGCTCGAGCGCCTCCGGACCGGGGGTTCACACCGCTCTGCATGGGATGTAGTGTCGGTGCACGCAGGGATGGTTGAAGGGGTGGTTGGTTGTTTGTGAGAGTTCGTGACGCCACCCAAGGGTCGTGGTGATTTGTTAGATGGACACCACCGCTGCCGTTGACTAGGCCTCCTGGTGACGGTGTTATGCAGCTTGGTGTTAACCCCTCCGTGGGCAGGGGCGATGGTCCTGGGGGCCCGTGCGGGGACAGAAGCGAGGGATCCGGGGTGCAGGGTGCGGTGTTGCGGTGCAGCGCGGTGCGGTGTCGGATGGCACAGGTGTACTCACTCAGACACAGAATGACAGAGTCTCTGGTAAACCAAACGGCTGGATGGACGGGGCCCACAGCCGGCTGCGTTGTTCTTCCCGGACGGGTTGGTGATGGCTGTCGTTTCCCTGCACCTGTGTGAATGTATCTTGACTCCTATGCCTGAACACGGGTAGTCCGCTCCCCGGCGTATACGTGTCAGGAGAGCCCATTTGCCCGCAGGCGCTAGCCCTTTGGATCTCTGGCCGTTGGCGGCGGCGATTATCCGGAACAGTTGGGCTGTTGCCTTCTGACGGGACTTGGGTGGGAATGAACCCCTGAGGTCCAGACCGCAATCAGAAAATTTGACTAAAGCGGCGGCTACTAGCCTAGTCGGGGTCTGAGTACCTTGCCTGGTGCTTGGCTTCAATTGGCTCCCCGATTCGGTACCGGCTGGCCACCGCCCGACCCCGGTCCTACGGTTCCACCAACCATCCCCAACTCCTGCAGATGGCCACCACCATCTGCCGATCTTGCTGCAGGTGCCTGGGCTCCTACCCAGACACCCAACAGTTCCACTGGCGGGCCTGCACTCAGGTCCGCCGGTCACGTCCTTCCTCCACTCTCTCCACACTAGACTGACTACTCAACTGCTGTGTTTTCCCGCCTCCAGGCCTGTGAACTCCTCGGTGGGCGGAGTCAACCGCCTGGCACCGCCCCACCTGGTGTGGACATCAAGCTTGGAGGGTGGCAACAAGGATTTTATGTTTGACTGTTGTCACCTTTTCGGGAAGGGGGTGTGTGTGTGTTGTATCTGTGACTTCCTGGCTAGTCCAGAGCGTCACACTAGCAACCGGGCAGGTCAGCACCTCCAAGGTGTATAAGGAGAGGTCAGGCCAAGACACCCAATAATTAACTGAGAACTGAAGCAACAGAAAGGACCCAAGTATGGTCACTTAAGTACCCCTTGACCATGTTGTGCAACTTCTCCCTCCTTGGCCTTGTTACAGGCACAGATAGCCTTTTCTGATGTCCTGGTTTATTGAAAATTGCTCAGTTTGCACATATTTTTCCCTCATCTGTGTTGGGTCTGGTGTTGGTGTCTCTCCCCACTAAGCCTTGTTGTTGAAAAGAGCCAGTAACCCTGCTGCTAGCATTGTCTGAGGGTGATGTGTTTATCAACTGATCTACAATAATCCTCTTGAAGGATTCCATTGTGCAACCCTTTGGGGGACTCCAAAAGGAGAGAAGGATATTTCTCCATGTACTGTGGGTCCAGAAAGGTGGCCAACCAATATAAGTTGTTTGATAAAATGTGTATCACACGAGGGTCTTGCCACAGACACTTACACATGAACTGTGCCATGTGGGCCAAGCTGCAAACAGGCAAAGGCTCTGTATCCCCACCAGGAGAATCAATACCCATCCTTTCCTCACGCTGACTCACCTCCTCCTCTCCAGCCCATCCATACTGGACAGACATGAAGCTGGGGTTGAGAGTCCCCTGTGTAGCATTAGTAGTCCCCAAGGTAGCACAGAAAAAAAGTCTTCTTCCTTCTCATCTTCCCCATACTCCTCATCATCACCCAATGAATATTGGCTAAGCTGGGTAGTATCACCCATGGGAAAATCTGGCTCCAATAGCCACAGGCTGGGCACTCAAAGCTTCCTCTTTGAGATTATGCAGTGATTGTTTCAACAGACAAAGCAGTTTGATGGTTAAGCTGATAATAGCCTGATGTGACGTCACCACCGGAGTCCGCTCCAGCGACTTCTACTCCGATCGCCAGGTGACGATGTGTTCCTGCAGTGGATGGTGCTGGTGATAGGAGAGGAGTCGATGCCAGCGGCGCCAGTGGGCGCAGGATCCGCTCATCCACTGGGCTTAGTTTCCTTTGGATCTGCAGTACCACTGGCTGACAATAGGTGGCGTGTGTCTTCCAGCTGAAGTTACCATCATTCAGCTACAGCCAATGGGAAGACACCACACCCTTCTTAATTCCCCTCCTGTCTGCTGACCACTGCCAGAGATAGTTCTGATATTCTGGTTCCTGTTCCACCCTGTTCTGTTTTGTGATTTTGGTGTTCTGACTTCTGCTTGTTTCCTGACTACCTCTTTTGCCTGCTGTTTATGTACCTTGCTGCCCAATCCGGATTTGACCTCTGCGTTTTCTGATTACGTCCTTGCCTACCGATTCTGTCCCTGTTCTGCAATTCCTGGTTTGACCCTGCATGACGACTATTCTCTCAGACTGCTGCCTTCCACAAGTAGTGATCTCCAGGGCCCTGTGTAATTCCAAATCCCTGTATAGGGGGTAAAGGGTGTTAGGGTTCTGGGGTCCTGCTTGGTGAAGTGGTTTCCCTCTAGCCTAACCCTTACAGCCCGTCTGAGTCTGTGGATCCAGGCAGGCTTTACAACTGATCACTGCTCATGAGCTTGGTGCAGTTGTGATGAGCTGGCAAAACCAGGTAGTCACACAGTTAAGGCCCCCCCATAACACCATCCCACACAGGGTTACACAAAGACGACCAGAAACCCTAGTCACCTCCCCCAGGGTAGAAAAGGCACACCAGTTAGCGGGACCAGGCGGATGGCGAACGCTCATCTAGGGGGTCTGGAGAACTCGGGGCGGGAAAAACAGGAGTTAAGCTTTGGAAGTCTATGTTGAAGGTCAAGGAGTGGAGAAGTTGAGGAGGAGAAAGTGAAGGCTGAGACAGTACGGAAAGGCGTCAGGGTTGGAGCCTCGGCGTGCTGGCTAGGTGGTAGACGGTGGTCCGTATCTGTCAGGACACGCGAAAAAGGCTGCTGGAGATCTGAGGTGGACCGAGACAGGGTTGGAGCCCGCCGGTACCGACACCGGAGAACCGACCTGGAAACCGTGCACAGAGGGGGTACTTGGACCCTGAAGCCAGGACCGGAACCAACGGCCTAACTAATTAACCAATTGAGGGCAGGATTTTAGGTCCTGTCCCAACCAAAGTCCCAAAAGCAGAAAACAGCCCACTGCGGGTGATAGGGCATCCACCAGGGCACGGTAGATCCCACGGGCCACCGTCAGCGGGCAGGCTCCCAACAAAAGAACCGGGAGTGGACTCCTGTGTTTTACACCGGGAAGTCCACCACACCAAACACAGAGTGCAGATGAAAGTGATACAGACCACCAGCCCGGGTGTGGGACCAGATACACCCGTCCGCGACGGCCGGCCACCAGCACCTTGGTTTACTATTGGACTTGTGTGATTCATTTAATCGTGAGTAAGATAACATCTCCCGGTCTGACCGGGCGTGCTGGCCCTTGCAGACACCATCCTCAGTATAAGAGACACTGGGCCCTGGAGCATCCATCCCTACCCACGGAGTGGTTAACATCCAGCTGCCATCCCATCATCCCCCGGGTGCCCCACAACCACAGCGGTGGTGCCACATCTCACGACACACCATGGGTGGCGTCACAGACAGTTTACGGCAAATCCCGTACAAATATGTCCCCTGGACTTGGGCAAGGGGTGCGCACCAGTGCTTAGTGGTGGCACCAGGGGGCAGATTGTTTTGGGTGGGTGAAGTGAGAAGGACCCGGTCCGTGCAGTCCCGGTTGTTATGTGCAACGTTTAAGTAACATGCCTCCCGTAAGGATAGAAAACACAATCTACCTAAATGTAAATATGTTTGCAAAGTGTTTTACCCGTTTTATCTGTTTTTTCTAGTTCAATAAACGGTGGTGGTCGGACAGCCCGCGGACGGTCTGTGTTTAACCAAGAGGGAGTGTGACGCCCTGGCAAAACCAGGTAGTCACAGCTAGGCCCCTGCATTACACCTTCCCTCATTAGGAAACACACAGCCAACCAGAAAACTCTAGTCACCCCCCCCTTAGGGAAAGATAGACACCAGTGGGCGTGACCAGGCGGTTATGACACACCCACCCAGGGGTCCAGACAGCCCGGGGCGGGAAAAGCAGTCAGTCAAGGTCAGAGAGGAGTTTGGAGAGGAGTGTGGGCTGGAGCTAAGTGTAGCTCCAGCAGTGAAGTTCAAGTTGAATGGTGCCAGGGTAGGCGCCCTGGTGCCACTGGCTAGGAGGCAGATGGTGGTCTGCGTCGGCATGAGACTGGAAGACAGCTCAGTGGAACCGAGGTGGACCGACACAGGGTTGTAGCCCGCCGGTACCAACACAGGGAACTAACCCGGAAACCGTAGCACAAAGGGGGGTACTCGGACCCTGAAGCCAGGACCAGAACCAACTGGAGCTGGTTAATTAACCAATTGAGGCTAGGACTAGAGGTTCTGTCCCACCCAAAGTCCCTCATAGAAGACAACAGCCCACCGATTAGGGATAAGAGGTTACCGACAAGGCCCATAGATCCCACGGGCCAGCGTCTGCGGGCACGGCTCCTTAGGCCACATCCAGCCGGGAGCGGACTCCAGAGTTTCACACTAAGAAAGTCCACCTTTTACAAAGCAGTGCAGGACAAGGTTAGAGACCACCAGCCGGGGGGGCACCGGCCACCATCACCTTTTGTTTACCAGATTCTTGTGTGTTTTACTAACAGTGAGTACACCAGCACCCTCTGCAGGTCGCCATCCCCTGCACACGCCAAACGGGTCCCGGAGCCACCATCCCTGCCGACGCAGGGGTTAACAACTTGCTGCACAACATCTCTCCCGGGTGCCCCGTAACAGCAGTGGTGGTGTCCCACCACACCACACACCGTGGCCCAGCCCGTACATATACAATCCCCCATTTATTTGGCATGTTCCCTGGGTCCGGAGACCCTCAAGCCACCACCCCTGAAGGCCCGGATCCGAGCAGCGCCGGCTGCTGGCACGGGGGCGGCACATTTCCACAAGACAGCAGTGAGGCAAACTGCGTGCTTTCTAGAATTCCAACCACGGGAACGTTGCATCGTCAATGCAGAAACATTAGCAGCAGTTGAAGCGGCAGAAGCAATTTCTGTTAAGTTTGGCACACATTTTTTAGACCATCGCACGCACCAGCAGAAGAGTATAGACGTATGACACATAGTGAACGACTGGAGAGGACTGCCTTATTTTCATAAAGATGAACAAATTGTGGATGTCCAATGACTTTGCCACCCCATTCCAAGATTGTGCAGACTTGGCAATGGTGTACTGTCAGGGGTATGGAAGCACCTGCCCTACGCCTGTCTTTTATCTTGCTGTCATGGTGCAGATAGAAATGTACAGTTAGGTCCAGAAATATTTGGACAGTGACACAATTTTCGCGAGTTGGGCTCTGCATGCCACCACATTGGATTTGAAATGGAACCTCTACAACAGAATTCAAGTGCAGATTGTAACGCTTAATTTGAAGGTTTGAACAAAAATATCTGATAGAAATTGTAGGAATTGTACACATTTCTTTACAAACACTCCACATTTTAGGAGGTCAAAAGTAATTGGACAAATAAACCAAACCCAAACAAAATATTTTTATTTTCAATATTTTGTTGCGAATCCTTTGGAGGCAATCACTGCCTTAAGTCTGGAACCCATGGACATCACCAAACGCTGGGTTTCCTCCTTCTTAATGCTTTGCCAGGCCTTTACAGCCGCAGCCTTCAGGTCTTGCTTGTTTGGGGATCTTTCCGTCTTAAGTCTGGATTTGAGCAAGTGAAATGCATGCTCTATTGGGTTAAGATCTGGTGATTGACTTGGCCATTGCAGAATGTTCCACTTTTTTGCACTCATGAACTCCTGGGTAGCTTTGGCTGTATGCTTGGGGTCATTGTCCATCTGTACTATGAAGCGCCGTCCGATCAACTTTGCGGCATTTGGCTGAATCTGGGCTGAAAGTATATCCCGGTACACTTCAGAATTCATCCGGCTACTCTTGTCTGCTGTTATGTCATCAATAAACACAAGTGACCCAGTGCCATTGAAAGCCATGCATGCCCATGCCATCACGTTGCCTCCAACATGTTTTACAGAGGATGTGCTGTGCCTTGGATCATGTGCCGTTCCCTTTCTTCTCCAAACTTTTTTCTTCCCATCATTCTGGTACAGGTTGATCTTGGTCTCATCTGTCCATAGAATACTTTTCCAGAGCTGAGCTGGCTTCATGAGGTGTTTTTAAGCAAATTTAACTCTGGCCTGTCTATTATTGGAATTGATGAATGGTTTGCATCTAGATGTGAACCCTTTGTATTTACTTTCATGGAGTCTTCTCTTTACTGTTGACTTAGAGACAGATACACCTACTTCACTGAGAGTGTTCTGGACTTCAGTTGATGTTGTGAACGGGTTCTTCTTCACCAAAGAAAGTATGCGGCGATCATCCACCACTGTTGTCATCCGTGGACGCCCAGGCCTTTTTGAGTTCCCAAGCTCACCAGTCAATTCCTTTTTTCTCAGAATGTACCCGACTGTTGATTTTGCTACTCCAAGCATGTCTGCTATCTCTTTGATGGATTTTTTCTTTTTTTTCAGCCTCAGGATGTTCTGCTTCACCTCAATTGAGAGTTCCTTAGACCGCATGTTGTCTGGTCACAGCAACAGCTTCCAAATGCAAATCCACACACCTGTAATCAACCCCAGACCTTTTAACTACTTCATTGATTACAGGTTGATGAGGGAGACGCCTTCAGAGTTAATTGCAGCCCTTAGAGTCCCTTGTCCAATTACTTTTGGTCCCTTGAAAAAGAGGAGGCTATGCATTACAGAGCTATGATTCCTAAACCCTTTCTCCGATTTGGATGTGAAAACTCTCATATTGCAGCTGGGAGTGTGCACTTTCAGCCCATATTATATATATAATTGTATTTCTGAACATGTTTTTGTAAACAGCTAAAAAAACAAAACTTGTGTCACTGTCCAAATATTTCTGGACCTAACTGTATGTTCATGCCTTATTACCTGGGCTGGTCCCAAGCATCCAGGGTGCTTTGTTGGACTATTTGTTGTCTGTGCCAATTGCTGCCACTTTTCCTGTTGCCTGACCTTAATTTTTGGAAATGTGGAGGCTCCAGGTATGGTCTCCAAATTGTCTTTGTAGTCCCAGGGTTCTGTGAGCAAGAGGCATGCGGCTGTCACTTGTGCATCTCCTGATTTTTTTTTTCCAATGAAAATGCTAGGTCACATCCTGTGTGTAAGTCAACACAATGAGGCAGTGATTAAAATAATATGCATTGGAGAATGAAGTCACAGAGCTGCAGAGTTGTGGACCACTATTTAGGCCCAATTTGATCAAAGGCTGTCTCCAGTGAACCTGGAGCTAGGAAAGGCCATTTACAATAACCGTGCAAGCCTGGTGGCGGTACTATGCCTGGTCGACCTCACATGTGTACTGCATGCATCAACATGGTTGTACAGAAATTTCTATGGCACTATTCCAACCTGGATGCGCTGCTGCAGAAGTCATGGTCGCTGTGTGCTTACTTTTTAACATGGAAATGCCAGCCTATATCCTGTGTGTTGCATGGAGCATACTTCCCTGGTGTGCAAACACACTATGGGGAAAGGGGGGGATGGGGAATTGATCTTGCTGTCCTGCTGTCTACCTTCAATAGTTTAAATATCAAAACTCCAAGGTGGGTCTTCACATTGTGTCTTATCTGTACTGGCACGGGTATGGGAGAACCATCCCTACGCCTGTCTCTTATTCACCTCTATATTTCTTATGTCAATAGTCAAGGAAGCTAATGGCTATGCAAAAACAGTGGGGCTGCACTGTAAAACGTATTTTTGCTGTTTTGGAAGCTTTTCAATCCCCCTAAAGATGTTATCTCTGCATTTGTATTCCCATTGATTCAAATGAGGTTCTAAAAGGTGCGGAGTTTGGTTTGGTTTTTGTCTGGTAAGGCTCCACGAACCGAACTTTGAAAGTTTGCTTTTCTCTACCAATAACAATAGGCCTCCCCAGCATACCAGTCCCCAGCTGTTGGCTTTATCTTGGCTGAGAATCAAAATTAAGGGGGACAGCACGCTTTAAAAATAATTATTTTAATCATTTAAAAAAGCCGCATGGGGTCCCCCTTATTTTCATACACAGCCAAGATAATTAGTGATGAGCGAGCATGCTTGTCACTACTCGGTACTCGCACGAGTATCGCTGTACTCGGGCTGCTCGGCGGGGACAGAGTAATCTCGCGATACTCGTGCTGTACTCGTGGTCTTCATTTCTGCATGTTGGCGCTCTTTTGAGAGCCAGCCCTCATGCAGGGATTGGCTGGCAGACCACTGCAATGCCACAGCCCTGTTAGTTGTGGAATTGCAGTGATTGGCCGGCCTGCACAGCGTGACCGAGCCTTTATATCGGCCGGCGCGCTGTGCTCTGCTCACAGCTATTCAGACATTCAGTGTAGGGAGAGTGTCGCTGATTCAGGGAAAGCTTTGCGGCCCTTTATAGCTTTTTCAGTTGCAGGGCTGCAAACAGTGTGACCAAAAGTCCTTCTCAGGACTATTCTAGTTGTATACAGGCAGGCTGGGTATAGCCAGGTCGGAGTACAGTAGCAGAGTCCTTCTCAGGACTACTGTTGCTATATACAGGCAGGGTATAGCCAGGTCTGAATACAGGCTAGTGACCAAAAGAGTCCTTGTCAGGACTATTATACCAGTATACAGGCAAGCAGGCAGGCAGGGTAGTGGTGACCGTATACCAGCCTTCATCATATCTGGGGCTGGTGTACACAGTGTAAAACAGTCCAGATAGTGTCTGACTTGTCTGTAGTTGTCGCTCCCCAAAAAAACCTGTTAGGTTATTATTGCGTCCGTGCTTGGTTTTTAAAACCGCACGTGTGTGCCTGTTGGTGGCAGCGTACAGGTGCACTTGTGTGCAATTTCCACACACTTTGATATAACGCACAAGTAGTGAATATACACGTCAGCAGTGCACAGCATTGCAAAATGCGCAAGGGCATTGGCAAGGAACAAGGAAGTGGACGTGATGGTGGTGCAGGCAGAGGCCGAGGTCGTGGGCAAGCTCTAATTTCGCCACAACAAAGGGCCACATCTAGTCGCTCGCACGTCCTGTCCCAAATTCTTGGGGACCGCAGCAGTACACCGCTCTTGAACCAAGACCAGTGTCAACAGGTTGTTAGTTGGATAGCAGATAATGCTTCCAGTCAGATTGGCACCACCACAAACACTCTGTCTTCCACACGGTCAAGTGTCAGTAGCCGTGATACTGCACCGCACATTTCTGAACCTGATCCTCCTTCCTACCACCAGTCTGAGTACACGTCCTCCTCGGACATTAATGATCCCACACTTGGACACTCGGAAGAGCTGTTCACGTTTCCATTCACACATTCTGGCCTCTCGCCAGCTCATATTGAAGTGGGTCATGAGGAGATCGTCTGTACAGATGGCCAAATATTTGAGCAGCCACGTTCTCACGAAGTTGGCAACGTGTCTCAACAAGTGGTGGACGATGATGAGACACAATTGTCAGCAAGTCAGGAGGAGGAGCAGGGTGCGGAAGAGGAAGACGACGTGGTGGATGATCCAGTAACTGACCCAACCTGGCAGGAGGATATGCAGAGCGAGGACAGCAGTGCACAGGGGGAGGGAGGTGTAGCATCACAACAGGCAGTAAGAAGCAGGGTGGTGGCCCCAGGCAGAAGTCAGGCAACCGTTCCCCGGAACAACACGACGACACAAGGTGCCTGTACAAATGTTAGGTCTTCCCGAGTCTGGCAGTTTTTTAAGTTGGATCCAGATGATTCAAAAAAGGCCATTTGCAACACCTGCCGTGCCAGCATCAGCAGGGGTACCAAAACTAGCAGCCTGACCACCACCAGCATGATCAGGCACATGTCAGCCAAGCACCCGACTTTGTGGGAAGTACAACAGAGTCGAGGAGCAGTGCTTGCTGATGTCACTGCTACGTCTTCGCTGGTTGTGCATGCGAGCCAATCCTCTGTCCATGCTGCCTGCGAACAAGCCTCCTCCACTCCTGCACCTGCAGTTGCCTACGCAGAAAGAACACCATCATCAAGCACGTCCTTGTCCCAGCGCAGCGTTCAGTTATCCATTCAGCAAACCTTTGAACGCAGGCGCAAATACACTGCCAACACCCCACATGCCACAGTTCTAAATGCTAACATTTCGCGACTGCTTGCGCTGGAAATGTTGCCTTTTAGGCTGGTGGAGACTGAAGCATTCCGTGACCTGATGGCGGCAGCTGTCCCACGTTACTCGGTCCCCAGCCGCCACTATTTCTCCCGGTGTGCCGTCCCCGCATTGCATAACCACGTGTCACAAAACATCACACGTGCCCTGAACAACGCTGTTTCACCCAAGGTCCACCTAACCACAGACACGTGGACAAGTGCTTGTGGGCAAGGCCGCTACATCTCGTTGACGGCACACTGGGTTAATATTGTGGAAGCTGGGACCCAGTCTGAGCGAGGGACGGAACACGTCCTTCCCACACCAAGGTTTGCAGGCCCTACCTCAGTCAGTGTTTCACCCACACTCTACAGCTCCGGAATGTCATGCTCTTCAGCCTCCTCCTCCTCCTGCGCATCCTCATCCACTGTGCCCTCCACACCAGTCACAAGCTGGAAGCACTGCAGCACTGCCTCGGCGAAGCGGCAACAGGCTGTGCTGAAGCTAATCTGCATAGGTGACAAACCCCACAATGCAGAAGAGCTGTGGACAGCTCTGAAACAGCAGGCAGATCACTGGCTCACACCTCTGAACCTAAAGCCAGGAAAGGTCGTGTGTGACAATGGCCGGAACCTGGTGGCGGCTTTGAGGCGAGGCCAGCTGACACATGTTCCATGCGTGGCCCATGTGCTCAACCTCGTGGTTCAGCGGTTTATAAAGTCATACCCAGAGCTGTCTGATCTACTGGTAAAAGTTCGCCGCCTGTCTGCACATTTTCGAAAGTCACCTACTGCTTCAGCCGGCCTTGCCGGCTTTCAGCGCCGTTTGCATCTTCCGGCTCACAGACTGGTGTGTGATGTCCCCACGCGTTGGAATTCAACTCTGCACATGTTGGTCAGGATATGTGAGCAGAAGAGGGCAGTTGTTGAGTACCTGCATCACCTAAGCCGTCGGGAAATGGGTCAAACTCCACACATAACACCTGAGGAGTGGAGATGGATGTCAGACCTATGTACCATCCTCCAAAACTTTGAGGACTCCACCAAGATGGTGAGTGGTGATGACGCCATTATTAGCGTCACCATACCGCTACTCTGCCTTCTAAAACGGTCTCTGCTGAAAAACAAACATGATGCATTGCAGGCGGAGCGCGATGAGTTGCAGCAAGAAACAGTAGTGGGTGTGGGTGATAACACACAGCCCAGCCTCGTCTCATCACAACGTGCAGTGGAGGACTATGACGAGGAGGAGGATGAAGACATGGAGCAACTCTCCGGCCAAATTGAGGATATGACATGCACACCAGTCATATCCTCGGTTCAGCGTGGCTGGCCAGAGGACAGGGTAGATGAGGAGGAGGAGGAGGAGGAGGAGGACAGCATGTTCAGTCATCTTGTTGGTCAGGCTACTGAAGTCCTGGCTGTTAAGAGTCTGGCGCACATGGCTGACTTTATGGTAAGCTGCCTGTCTCGTGACCCTCGCGTTAAGAACATCTTGGCCGACAATCATTACTGGTTGGTAACACTGTTAGACCCACGCTACAAGGAGAACTTTTTGTCTCTTATTCCCGTGGAGGAGAGGTCAACCAAAATGCAGCAGTTTCGGAAGGCCATACTCACGGAAGTAGGCAAAGCATTCTCCTCACAAAACGCTAGCGGCATAGGTCATGAATCAGTGGACAACCGAGGCGTACAGCCGAGAGAGGCACAAGTCCAATCCGCCAGAGGTAGGGGAACAGTCTTTAAGATGTGGGACAGTTTTCTCAGCCCCTCACGTACCACAGCCCCTGAGGTGCGGGGTAGTGCCACAAGAAATCCTAAGTTTGCCCAGATGCTGAAGGAGTACCTTGCAGATCGAACAACAGTACTCCGACATTCCTCTGTGCCTTACAATTATTGGGTATCCAAGCTGGACACGTGGCATGAATTGGCTCTCTACGCCTTGGAAGTCCTGGCCTGCCCTGCTGCTAGCGTTTTGTCAGAGCGTGTTTTTAGTGCCGCAGGTGGAATCATTACAGATAAACGCACCCGCCTGTCAACTGAAAATGCTGACAGGCTGACTCTGATCAAGATGAACAAGGGTTGGATTGGGCCAGACTTCACCACACCACCAGCAAATGAGAGCGGAATTTAAAGTTTGCCATGTACCTCCACTCACCCATGGGTACACACTTCTGGACTTTGGATAATCGCTGGACTCCTCCTCCTTCTCCTCATGCGCCACCATAATGACCGTTACAAATTGCAATACTTAGGCCTTTGTTTCAGGTATACCCCCAGTGGTAAATTTTTTCGCCCATTCTTTGCAGAATGGACATTACAACGACAGGAGACCCGCTCCTTTGCAATGGGAACAATGTTTTGAGGCCCTCATGCACGTCTCTACCCAGGGACAACGTGGAGCCTCCCAATTTTTGGCTGCCCTGCCTAAGGGCTATACTATAATACACCCACTTCCTTAAAATGGACACTTAATGTTTTGAGGCCCTCATGCACGTCTCTACCCAGGGACAATGTGGAGCCTCCCAATTTTTGGCTGCCCTGGCAAAGGGCTATACTGAAATAGACCCACTTCCTTACAATGGGCACTTCAGGTTTACAGGCCATCATGCACGTCTCTACCCAGGGACAACGTGGAGCCTCCCAATTTTTGGCTGCCCTGCCTAAGGGCTATACTATAATACACCCACTTCCTTAAAATGGACACTTAATGTTTTGAGGCCTTCATGCACGTCTCTACCCAGGGACAATGTGGAGCCTCCCAATTTTTGGCTGCCCTGGCAAAGGGCTATACTGAAATAGACCCACTTCCTTACAATGGGCACTTCAGGTTTAAAGGCCCTCATGCACGTCTCTACCCAGGGACAACGTGGAGCCTCCCAATTTTTGGCTGCCCTGCCTAAGGGCTATACTATAATACACCCACTTCCTTAAAATGGACACTTAATGTTTTGAGGCCCTCATGCACGTCTCTACCCAGGGACAACGTGGAGCCTCCCAATTTTTGGCTGCCCTGCCTAAGGGCTATACTATAATACACCCACTTCCTTAAAATGGACACTTAATGTTTTGAGGCCCTCATGCACGTCTCTACCCAGGGACAATGTGGAGCCTCCCAATTTTTGGCTGCCCTGGCAAAGGGCTATACTGAAATAGACCCACTTCCTTACAATGGGCACTTCAGGTTTACAGGCCATCATGCACGTCTCTACCCAGGGACAACGTGGAGCCTCCCAATTTTTGGCTGCCCTGCCTAAGGGCTATACTATAATACACCCACTTCCTTAAAATGGACACTTCAGGTTTACAGGCCATCATGCACGTCTCTATCCAGGGACAACGTGGAGCCTCCCAATTTTTGGCTGCCCTGCCTAAGGGCTATACTACAATAGACCCACTTCCTTACAATGGGCACTTCAGGTTTACAGGCGATCATGCACGTCTCTATCCAGGGACAACGTAGAGCCTCCCAATTTTTGGCTGCCCTGCCTAAGGGCTATACTACAATACACCCACTTCCTTACAATGGGCACTTCAGGTTTACAGGCCCTCATGCACGTCTCTATCCAGGGACAACGTGGAGCCTCCCAATTTTTGGCTGCCCTGCCTAAGGGCTATACTATAATACACCCACTTCCTTACAATGGGCACTTCAGGTTTACAGGCCCTCATGCACGTCTCTATCCAGGGACAACGTGGAGCCTCCCAATTTTTGGCTGCCCTGCCTAAGGGCTATACTACAATAGACCCACTTCCTTACAATGGGCACTTCAGGTTTACAGGCCCTCATGCACGTCTCTATCCAGGGACAATGTGGAGCCTCCCAATTTTTGGCTGCCCTGCCTAAGGGCTATACTATAATACACCCACTTCCTGACAATGGACACTTAATGTTTTGAGGCCCTCATGCACGTCTGTATGCAGGGGCATTGGTGAACCTCACAATTTTGGACTGCCCTGGCAAAGGAAAATACTACAAAGACTCACTTCCTCAAAATGGGCACATTAGACTCAAGAGGCCTTCATGTACGTCTCTTCTCAGGGACATCGGAGTGCCACACAATGTTTTCACGTAAAATCTTTCATGTATTAATCTCAAAAAGTAACATACACCAGCTCTATCTCACTATTGGGTATGTGCCCTTAACATTTCCGCCATAAAAAATCATTTTGGGGTCATTTTGGAAGGTTTTCTGGTGAGTCCGTAAAAATGGCGTAAAACGCGGACAAAATTGTTCACAGCTGTGACTTTTCAGTGATAAATGCTTCAAGGGGTCTTCCCCATGCTGTTGCCATGTCATTTGAGCACTCTTCTGAGACTTTTGTGACATTTTTAGGGTTTCTCCATGCTGCCGGGGGGTCATTTCACAAAAATACTCGGGTCTCCCATAGGATAACATTGGGCTCGTTGCTCGGCCCGAGTACACGAGTATCTTGGGATGCTCGGCCCGAGCTTCGAGCACCCGAGCTTTTTAGTACTCGCTCATCACTAAAGATAATGTGTACAGCTGGTGGCTGCAGCCAGTAGCCATCTGCTTCATTTGTGCTGGGTATCAATATACAGCTGATCGATTTTTTTTAAATCTAATTTTTTTTTACACTCCATTAGGGGACCCAGACAGACAGTCTCTGTGAGGGCAATCAAAGATGCTGGCATGCGGGCAGTCTGACTGCAGTCAATCATAGATGCTGTCACAAACAGTGGGCGAGGGAAGCAGTAAATACAGTATGTATGGGATGTATTGAGCAGACTTGGAAACAGTATGACAGCCATGTACACAGACTGGTAAGTATGTCCTGCTTTAAGCATTTTGCTATCTTTTTTTATATTTTTTATCCGCGTGACTTAACCCAACTAGGAATTGGACATGCAGTTAAGTCAGTGTACGGGACTTTACAGTTCGGGTTTGCTCATCCCTACTTGAGATCCCTTTTACAAGATGATGGACCCTAGTCATGTGTGATGTTGTATATTGTTTACACTAACTCACTCTTAACCCCTTAATGACCGCGGGCAGTATTACTTCCTAGCGGTCATAATGTTACTGCCCGTGGTCTGCTGCCGGCAGCATGCCGTGATCGGCGCACAACTCAGCTGATTTTCACAGCTGAGATGTGTGCCTGCTAGGCACGAGCAGAATCGTTATCTGCTTGTGCCGTTTAACCCCTGAAATTGCGCTGTCAATATGTGACAGCGCTATTATAATCGTGATCGCGGTAAACTGTTACTTACCGTCCGATACCGGAAGTCACTTGACGTGATCACGTGACTTCCGTTAGTTGTCATGGTAGTACAGGGTCATGTGAGGACTCCTGTACCTGCCATGAATTACTTTCAGTTTCACTCAGCCCACAGCCCAGTGAAGCAGAAAGTGAGCATATCTGCTGTTTACAGCTGTGTAGCTGTGATCAGCAGATAGGGCAGAGCGATCGGATTATTGATCGCTATAGCCCCCTAGGGGAACTAGTAAAATAAAAAAAGTAAAAAAAAACTTAAAGTTTTAAAAAATAACAAACCTAAACGTTCAAATCACCCCCCTTTCGCCCCATTGAAAATTAAAGGGTTAAAAAAAATAAAATATACACACATTTGGTATCGCCGCATTCAGAAATGCCCGATCTATCAAAATATAAAATCAATTAATCTGATCAGTAAACGGCATAGCGGCAAAAAAAATCCAAACGCCAAAATGACGTTTTTTTTGTCACCACAACTTTTGCGCAAAATGCAATAACAGGCGATCAAAACATAGCATTTGCTCAAAAATAGTACAGTAAAAAAGTCAGCTCGAGATGGAAAAAAATAAGCCATCACTGAGCCAAAGATCCAGAAAAATGAGAACGCTACGGGTCACGGAATATGGCGTAAAACGTGCCCCACTTTTTTCGGACAAACTTCCGATTTTTTTTAACCACTTATATAAAAATAAACCTATATATGTGTCAACAAACTCGCACTGACCTGAGGCATCACACCCACACATCAGTTTTACCATATAGTGAACACAGTGAATAAAATATCTTAAAAACAATAGTTGCATCGCAGTTTTTTTGCAATTTTTCTGCATTTTGAATTTTTTTGCGGTTTTCCCGTACACTATATGGTAAAACTTATGGTTTCATTTAAAAGTACAGCTCGTTCCGCAAAAAATGAGCCCTCACATGACCATATTGACTGAAAAATAAAAAAGTTGCGTCTCAGAAGAAGAATGGCGAATGGTCGTGAAGGGGTTAAATAAGTGCATTATATGCAAAGATCATGTTTTCTTTAAGATGGAAATGTCCTTCAGTATGTGGTTCAGCAGTTTATTATGCATCAGAACTGTCATTAATGTATGTGCCAGTCTGAGTATGTCTTAATTCTGACTGGATCAGATAACACCAGGGGAATGTTAAAAATGTGAGGAAGAAGAAATGAGACTTAAAAAAATAAACTGTGCCTAAGAACCTCTCACAGCATGATATGATACTTGAGGCTTAACAGATGGGTCTACCTTTTTAATTACTCCATATTGTAAGAGATATATAGTAAGAAGCAAAATGTCAAAAATAATAATCTGAAAATAAATTAATGTATGCAAAGAAAAAAGATAATTTTTTATTACCTATAAAAAAAAAATGGTGTGGCTGAGAGAAGTTACCCATTAAAAACTAATATGCAGATAATTTTCGCCAAAGTTTTTGAAAAGTTGTTCGCTTTTCTGAAAAAATAAAAAACTACTCATTAGAGATGAAATTTTGGAGGATTCTGCTGAACCTGGTTGATTGAAACAATTTGATTTACTTTCATCAAGTCAAATAATATGGCTGTCACTATTTGATACAATGCACAAGACTGAATCAGTCAAAAAAGGTTCACGTGAGTTTCCCTAGATTGCATTTCAACTATCTTGTCACCTGGTATAGCATAGCCAATCAGGAGGGACTACCTTATAATCTGTATATATGCAGAAGCAGAGAATGTAGCATTTTGTGGTTATCCTAGATATTGCAAGGACATCACAGCTAAAGGTACCGTCACACTTAGCGACGCTCCAGCAATCCCACCAGTGATCTGACCTGGCAGGGATCGCTGGAGCATATCTACATGGTCGCTGGTGAGCTGTCAATCAGGCAGATCTCCACAGCGATCAGAGATCAGCCACCAGCGACCCGTGTAACGACGCTGTGCTTGGTAACCATAGTACACATCGGGTTACTAAGCAAAGTGCTTTGCTTATAGTTACCCGATGTGTACTACCTTGGCTACGTGTGCAGGGAGCCGGCTTCTAGAAGCTGCAGACGCTGGTAACCAAGGTAAATATCGGGTAACCAAGCAAAGCGCTTTGCTTGGTTACCCGATGTGTACCTTGGTTACCAGCGTCCGCAGAAGTCGGCTCCCTGCACATTCAGATCATTGCTCTCTCGCTGTCACAGCAATGTGTACTTCACAGCGGGAGAGCAACGACCAAAAAATTGTCCAGGACATTCAACAACGACCGGCGACCTCACAGCAGGGGCCAGGTCGTTGCTGGATGTTACACACAGCGACATCGCTAGCAAGATCGCTGTTGCGTCACAAAAACCATGACTCAGCAGCGATGTCGCTAGCCATGTCGCTTAGAGAGACCCCTGCCACTACAGATGTGAAGCCCCTGGACTACTCAGGGCATCACAGGGTACTGCCCGCTCTTTATCTCTTAGTGCAGGACTCAACCCCCCATGGTTCTGGGTTCCCAACCTATGGTACTGCCTCCATCAGCATCCAAATCCCAACCACACCTCACACCACACCCTATCAGACACCAGTGAGCTGCTGAGCTGGAATAGGGCCACCCACCTAGGGTTCAGGCAGACTGGTGGGAGGGATGGAGAACAGAAGTAGCTCCCAGAGAGTGAGGAGCTGGGGAGTAGCAGCTCCCTAGAGTTGAGTGTTAGCCCGCGAGTAGTGAGGAGCTGGGGAGTGTGTGGCTCCCTGGGAGTGAGCTTGGGTCGCAGACGGTGGTCTGGGACCGGAGGAGTCAGAGACCCGGTCGCAGGGTATTGAGGATGGGTTATATAACAACAATCTGAGCACTATGATGCTCAGATAAGAAGTGGAGCTGAATGCATTACAATTCTTTAAAAGTACAAAACTTTATTACAAATCACAAGTATAAAACAGGAAAAAAGCCCTCAAAGTGGGGCGCATCATCCCCAGTTAATAACCCTCAGAAAAACATGAAAGGATACATCCGCAAATATATGTCATTATAAATAGCCACTGTTGGCTGATAACAGAGATAACATGAATCTATTGGCTGCCCTAGGAAGTTAAATGCCTGGACATCTCCCCACCCTGACACGCCCCTTTTGAAGAAGCGAGGCGAAACGGCGTCAGGGGTGGTGGAGCGCTCGCCCAGTTTACCCTCTTCTCCAGGTATATGATCATTGATTGTACTATGTAATGTTATCTCTCAGCGGTTTGCCATGAATGTTTGTATGATATGCTGGTTACTAACCGATATGACTCCCAGTGTTCCTGGTAATACAGCTAACCATAGGTGCTTGCTGAATGTTAATTAGTCTTGTGAGGTTTTGTTTTTTACCACCTTCTCACCAGCACAGAGATTTATGCAGGTGCAAATCAGAGTGTGATTTGCACACTGATAATAGGTTCAAAAGATTATTTAACATTTTATACATTATCTGTTGCTGATGGGCAGGTGTTACAACCCTAAGCTTTCTCAAGAATGGCAGCACTTAATGATTAATTTTTAACTATTCTGCCATCTGCTGGCTGATACAGCAGTGATATTCCAAATTGGCTTATACATGCCTTAGGAGACCAATAGATTCATGTTATCTCTGTTATCAGCCAACAGTGGCTATATATAATGACATATATTTGCAGATGTATCCTTTCATGTTTTTCTGAGGGTTATTAACTGGGGATGATGCGCCCCACTTTGAGGGCTTTTTTCCTGTTTTATACTTGTGATTTGTAATTAATAAAGTTTTGTACTTTTAAAGAATTGTAATGCATTCAGCTCCACTTCTTATCTGAGCATCATAGTGCTCAGATTGTTGTTATAGATCAGTATTTGAAGTGTGTTCATAAAGGACAATTGATATTTAAGTATTGAGGCTGGGTGCCTGGGCCCGGTCTTGGAGGACGGGAGGCATCTGAGTCTAATAACCGGTCCGGGACCAAAAGCATGGCGGGCTACTGGACCCCAGGTCGGGGAGTAGCTTCAGGCAACCCGGCAATTAACCTGCAGAGGATAGTGACTTTACGGACGGTCCCCAAGAAGCTCAGAGATCAGGGGCACTAGTGCAACGAGGGGGATAGGGCTTTCCAACCCAAGCAGCCCACAGAAATCCAAAAACGTGAGCCCCTGAGAGCACAGCTCCACTACCAAAAAGTAGGGAGCAGGGCCCAGACAGCTTTATGCCAATGGGCCACCAAAAACACTTCAAATTTGTGCACGAAGGCAGGCTCCGGACCAGCCGGCAGTACTATAGGGGACAGATACTCGGACAGGCTCCCCCAAGAGGGCAACGGCACCCAGAGACTTGGTTCACCTTGTTGTCAGTCTGCTTTGCGGCCGCATCATCACCAACACTCCTGAGTGAGTACATGGTCCTTCCCTGCTTCCAACCCGCAGCACGCTCCCCAATTCCTCCATCCAGGGTCTCGGGGCCACCCCTATCCATGGAGGGAAACGTCATCTGGCTGCCCCCAACTCCATCTTTCCTGGGTACTCCCATCGCCAGTGGCGATACTCCCGTTACCGCAAACGGGTGGTGTCATGAACTATTATCCCCTGTAAATACCTCCTTTTACATTTGAGTGGCCGCGATCACCCCCGAGTCCGGAGGCCCTCGAGCCACAGCAGACCCCCGGATCCAAGCGGTTCGACCGCTGCAGGGGCAGCACACAGGCAACAGAAGGAAACCCGGTTAAGAGTCTCCATTTAAAAAAAAAAATAGGCTTGCCTTTACTTAGGAGGGAGCAAATGGAGGTGGTGCCCCATACAGAACAAAAAGCCAAGGTGTTAAAGTAACAGCAGGGGACACACCAGTTGATTGTTGCACCACAAGGCACTTGTTATTAAAATCAGAAGCAGTAGCAACAGAAGCCATGACAAAGGTATCACAGACTGCAATAATGTCATATCAATGCAGCACACTAAAAAGGACAACATTGCCTATTCTTCACAGTATGCAAATAGGTTGGAAAAGACATTGGAGATCCATGACTTGTTCATCTTTATGAAAGTTAGGGGGTCTACACTTTAAGGAGACAGCCAGATGCGCTTATCCATCAGGACAGCACCAGCAGCGCAGAATACACATTATGGGAGAATGCTGACTGCCGGGCATGACATGACCTCTAAGATCTGACTTGTGAGCTCAGGCCACTGTTCAATCTTTGAAGCTCAAAATGCAAAAGGGTCCAACCCACCCCTGAGGGTATCGCAATTGAGCTTCAGATACTCCAGCACCATCTTCTCAAGTCATTCACTGTGTCAAAGTTGTACTCTGTTCTGGCGGGGCATGTGATGGTGTAAAAAATATGTCCCACAAGTTGCAGAAATAGCTTCTCCAAGTTAAACTGTTGCTGCTGCTAATTATTCTGCGATGTGGTCACAGGTGGAGGACCTGCCTGAAGCCCTCAGCGGGCAGTCATGGTATATGCCAGTGCGTTGCGCTTTCAGTAATGTAGCAGAGATAGAATTGTCATGGGATCTCGTGTGGATTACATCAGACCTGGGTGTTTTTGGAGTTAATAAGGGGGTATTTGAGTTTTATCCCCTATAAAATCAGTACAGTGATGCAAATCACCCCCTTTCTTTTGAACAAAAAGAAGCCTGCCCCAGCTGGAGAGACCAACTTTTTGATAAAACCCCTGGCCAGATTTTCTTTAATATACTCTGACATGACCTGAGTCTCAGGAACCGACAGAGGATAGACCTTGCCTCGAGGAGGTTTCATGCCGGAAATTAAATCTATGGGGCAATTATATAGTCGGTGAGGCGGCAAAGTCTCCGCAGCCTTTTTTGAGAAAATAGCATAATCCCAATAATGTAATGGAAGAGCTGACAACTCTGAATTTAGCCGAGGACACACTCCGAACTACAGTGGACAGACATTGTTTACCACAATCAGCACCCCATGACATGTTCTCCCCTGTTCTCCAGTTAATGTGTGGAGAATGAAGATGGAGCCATGGAAGACCCAATAGAACCTCATCCAAACCATCTGCGATAATGAGGAAAGTGATAACCTCGTGATGATTGGGTGAGAAAAATGGGTATGGTCTGGTTCAAGATGTAAATGGGCAGTATGGAACCATTGACAACACTGATGTTAATCGGCTTGGGAAACATCACCAACGGTATTGCATGTCTCTGGGCTAATGTATATGATAAAAAAAGATTTCGTGCGCCCCAGAGTCCATACAAGCTTTGGTGGTAATAGCAGCTGTTCCAAAGAATAAAGACACCTCATAAAGAACCTTGGAGGATACTACAACAGAGTCCAGTGAACCTCCTTTAAAAGGTTGCTAGACTTGCCTGTTTCCCGACCGCATTGGACACTTGTTAGCGTAATGACCAACTTTATTGCATTGGAAGCAGACGGGTCTGGAACAGGACAGATTTAGAATTCGTCCTGACACATCTATAGCCTCTGACTTTGCATCGTGAGATTCCAGCATAGGAATTGAATTGGCAAAATTAGATGCCAACCGCACCAGAGATTTGGTGTTAATACCCTCCAACCTGCTTTCTGAATATCGCAGGTCAATGCGATCAGAGAGAGTTATTAAGTCATCTAGGGAGGCGGGTATCTCCCTGGTTGACAAGGCATCTTTAACGTGCCCTGCCAAGCCTTTCCAGAAAACTGGTATAAGTGACTTGTCAGGCCACTCCAATTCAGCCGCCAATGTCTGGAACTGAATTGCATGTTTAGTAGGAGAGGAACCCTGAGACAGAGCCAGAAGTTGGAGAGCCATGTCGTGGGTGACCTGGGGCCCAAGAAAAACTTGTTTCAGGGCACCCAGGAAGTGGGTGGAGTTAACCAGCAGGTTACTTCATTCTTACAGTGGGGTAGCTCACGCTAAGGCTCTATGGGACAATAAGGAAATAATGAACCCTACTTTAACCCTCTCAAAGGACAACTGTACACTCAACAATTCCAGCTGGATTGCACATTGGTTGATAAAACCTGTGCAAGTCTTGCTGTCAAAAGAAAATTTCTCTGGCAACGAAAAGCGAGGGAGAGGAGTTCTAGCAGCTGAAGCGGTTGCAGCAGCAGTGGTCGCTAAGCCCACCACCTGATAAGCTGACTGTGCTGCAACAGCGACTATATCCGCAACAGGGGGAGCCTTCTCCAGAGTCCGTAGCCTGGACTTGAGCTGCTGAATATAGCACTGCAGCTGCTGATTATCTCTCATACTTAAAGAGCCTGGCCCGCTGATACTGTTATGGGCTGACAATTTGCAAATAATTAATAATGAAATTTCAAATGTAGCCCAGGGTCCACTGTGCAGCAGGGAATGCTGCTGCTAAGTAACTCACTGAGCTAGGCAGCACTTCAGTAACTAAAACGCAAGCTGAAGAGTCCTATCACAACCTGTGTTAGGGTACTTTCACACTTGCGTTGTTTTCATTCTGTTACAATTGTCACAAACCACCGGGGGGGTCACTCAGAAATCCCCCGCGCTGGCTACCAGTACGTCACAATCGGGGGGTAACAAGTGGGGGTCACCCCTCCTTTATACCTCCCGACCGACAGACAGAGCACGTGACGCGCTCTCTAGCGCCCCTCTTATAGTCAGGCCAATTATGGAATTGCCCAACAATAAGCAAGGAGGCCGCTATACTACTTATGCCGATTATTGAAGGGTCCCCGGTGAGAGTAGGGTATATATTCCCCCGACCTCCGCGGGCGGAATATATAAAACCTCCCCGAATCTCACTGGCCTCCCCACAATAATCCTTGGCACAACTCGCTGCCACCAACCGCTTCACGGTAACTATTAGCCGAACACACAGACGTGGGATTCAAGATCGAGATAACAGAACAGCCCAAGATTAATTATATAATTTAATCAGCCTAAAGCACACTAGAAACTACAATATATACAATAGGGAATCTACAGAATATACATATGTCAGAGTACAGTTACAATCAAAGCATGGGTTACAAACAGGCATACACAGTTCCAGCAGTTACCTTGTTGCGTCTGGCCACAGGGGGGCGCTGTACCCAGGTTTCTAGGATCCTTCCCACAGATGTTTCCTACACGTGCCCCCAGCGAAAAGAACCCTGGAAAATGGCCGAAGTAGGGTTATCAACCTGGGCAAATCCAGGTCCCCTCCTACCTTAGTGACCTCAGAGGGAGCACTGCTCCACCCCTGGCTTGAGTTATGGACAATCCACAACATGGAATATGGGCCATAACTTTGCCTGGGAGCGTCGTAGGCGGACGCCAATGCTCTCATTGTGACAGTTATGAATTTAGCTACAGAACGAGGGGACTCATGACCTGTCTGCCAGTTCCCCATTGGCTGATATCACGCCTGGGGCATTTCCCAATGTCCTGCTCCCATAAAAAGGGTGTGCCGGCATCGTCCGCATGCGGAGACACCATTTTTATGGTTGCCGTATTTATCGGAAATATGGCTTGCGAGATATGAACCATTTTTTACTGGAGTCGTTCTGTCTAGCTAGTTCCATAGCCTTGCTAATGAGATACAACTCTTGTTACAGGGTGACGGCAGGGAGTCATCCTGTGTCCATTGTTCCCACACCACCTCATCTCCATATCACAGGAGATGGCCATGGGATTTGTTGCTAAACCAGTTGTGTGAAGGAAAGGGGGGGTGACACCAGGAGAGGGCTTCCTGACATACTTGAATATCATGATTTATCGTCATATCTCCGGATTTACCTCACACCGCCCTTTTGGAAACACAGTTAACGGATTCCGCTGTTTCCAATAGACTTGTATGGATGACGGATTGTGCCAAAAGGACCTGCGTTGCTTCCACTGGGCGATGCTTCGTTGCTTCCGCCCAGCGGGAGGAACACAGCATGTAACGTTTTTTTGAACAGCGGAATCCTCAGGAGTTCACTGCGCATGCTCCCTGCACCCATAATCAAGGTAAATATCGGGTAACTAAGCAAAGTGCTTTGCCTAGTTATACCCGATATTTACCCTGGCTACGTGTGCAGGGAGCCCGACACTTCCCTGCTTGGCTCCGCCCCCTCCCGCACTCCACTCCGCATGAATACACACAAACACACACACACACACACACTCACCTGTCCTCAGCGCCATGGCCCCCACTCTGCTCCACCCACCCCGCACTCCGCCCCCGCACACATTCTCGGCAGCCGAGCGATCAGCTGATCACCCGGCGGCCGGCTACTGGGAGCGATCAGCTGATCACCCGGCGACCGGCTGCTGTGAGCGATGAGCTGATCGTTCACAATAGTCTGCCGCCGGTAAACTGTAAAAAAAAAAAATCAAAACTGATTCCGTTGTTTTGCAGCATCCGTTGTGCCACTATATGAAACACATCCGTTGCATCAGTCACACAATGCAATGCAACGGATACCGTTCAATGCAAGTGTGAAACTAGCCTTACACCACACAGAAGTGTAGGTAATGCGGCAATAACCCTTGTTAACATCACAGGGATTTTGCAAAATAAAGAAAAAAGTCTCTGTTACCTCTGTTGGCTTCACATAGGCTATGCTATCAGGAAAATCCCTAATTGGAGGTGAATGCACACTGTGCAACTAGTGTTCCTGCCTAGGTGACCCACCAGGAAGTGGAGTAACCCTCGCACAATCCAGGTCACGGTGTGTGCGGTACCTGCCTAAACAGTCTGCTCTAATTGCGGAGTAACCCTCTACCTGGAGCTAGACTGCGGTATGCACAGTACCTGCCTAAGCTGACTGAAGTAGGTGTGGAATAACCCTCTCACAGTAATCTCAGGCAGTGGTAAGCACAACACCTTCCTAAGTAGCCTGGTCTAACTGCAGAGTAACCCTCTCTCTGGAAACAGGTCACGGAATTGCGGGAACAACTAAAGGGAGCACGCGGAGCAAGGTGGTAGGCATCCACACACATACATGTGCCGCCCCCATGCCAGCAGCCGGTGCTGATCGGATTCGGATCTACGGTGCGGCTCGAGGGGTCCTCCGGACCCGGGGGTCGCGCGGACACTCCGAATAAAAGGTGGACGTATTTGTACGGGATTGTTTGACGCCACCCACGGTGTGTGGTGAGATGTAGCGCTGCCGTTGCGGGGCTCCTGGGGACGTTGGGCTGGCAGCTGGATGTTAACCCCTCCGTGGGTAGGGATGAATGTCCCGGGGCCCAATGTCTTTGTGCTGAGGATGGTGATTGCAGGGGCCGGCGCACCCAGCTGGGCCAGGGATGTTACTCACGGTCGAATGAAGCACACAAGTCCTGTGGTAAATCAAGGGGATGGTGGCCGGCTGCCGCAGATGGGTGTATCTGATCCCACTCCCAGGTTGGTAGTCAAAGTCTCTCTCCTCTGCACTCAGTGTGTTGTAGGTAGGACTTCTTGGTGTGAAACACGGGAGTCCGCTCCCGGTCCTTTGGTTGGGAGCAGTGCCCGTCTGACGCTGACCCTTGGGATCTACGGGCCCTGGCGGTTGCCCTATCCCTTTCTGTGGGTGGTTGTCTACTTTGGGAATTTGGTTGGGACAGGACCTAAAATCCTACCCTCAATTGGTTAATTAGCTAGGCCGTCGGTGCTGGTCCTGGCTTCAGGGTCCAAGTACACCCTCTGTGCACACGGTTTCCGGGTCGGTTCTCCGGTGTCGGTACCGGCGGGCTCCAACCCTGTCCCAGTCCACCTCGGATCTCCGGTTGCAGTCTTCCCATCTCCTGCAGACTCTGGCTACAGTGTGCCACCTAGCCAAGGTGTCAGGGCTCCAACCCTGGCACCTCCAGACTTCACTACTCACTTGAACTCTACCTTAACTGATCTGCTCTGTTTTCCTGCCCCGGGCTCTCCAGACCCCTAGGTGGGCGTTCCCTATCTGCCTGGTGCCGCCCACTGGTGTGTCCGTCCTTCCCTGAGGAGGGTGACTAGGGTTTCAGGTCGGCTGATTTAACCCTTCGTGGGATGGGTGTTATGCGGGGGGCCTATATGTTCAACTACCTGGTTTTCCAAGGCACTACATACACCTCCAGATATAGAATGATCAGTGGGCACCGCTATGGTCCCAAACACACCTTAATAAAATAATCCATGCCCCCAAACATCATGCCCAGTCAACGGTGAGGACACGTTATCAGATCTGCTAACAATGGACCACCAATAGAGAGCTCTTGTGTCATGGACATGCTCATTGCGGCGGATTCTGGACTTAGTCTTTGAAGACAAAGTCTTCTACATCTGTGCCTGCGCCGCAGCATTCACTATGCTCACATGAGCAGTGCCTCCAGCAAGAGCCTGGACATTGCACATTGTGGCCAGGCGCCAGGACCGATGGCAAAGCTGAGTAGCTGTCCCAGTGGACGATCATGAATGGGAAACTGCTGGTTCCACAGATACCCCAGCCTCAGTCTCGGGATGGAAAGGATCCTGACACCTAACATTACGCTCTGCCTTGGGATGGTAAACATCCCAATGCCTAATATTAAGTCTGTCTGCATTTTCTGTGGAGAGGCATGTGCGCTAATCAGTGATGATTTCCCCAGCTGAACTGAAAACACACTGACATCACACTAGCAGCTGAGGAGGCCAGTGTGACTCCCCTGAACTAGTCAGGTCGTCACAGGGTACTGCACGCTCTTTACCTCTCAGTGCAGGACTCAACCGCCCATGGTTCTGGGTTCCCAACTTGCAGTACTGTCTCCACCAGCATCTACAAATCCTAGTCACACCTCGCACCACACCCTGTCAGGCACACCAGTGGGCTGCTAAGCTGGAATAGGGCCGCCCACGTAGGGGGTCAGGCAGGGAGGTGCGAGATGACAAGTGAGTCGGCTCTAGGGGAGCAAAGGGGGAGGAAGTGGAGTGGTAGCCCTTGAGCTGTGAGAAGCTCGGAGGAAGCTGGGAGTTGGAGCTCCCAGAGGAGAAGCAGATTAGGTCGCAGACGGTGGTCTGGACCCAGAGGATTCGGAGACCCGGTCGCGGGAGATTGGGACTGGGTGCCTGGCTAGTCTTAGAGAATAGCCAGCAGCCGCAGTTCAATAGCCGGGCTGGGACTGAAGGCACGTCAGGGTACATGGACCCTACGTCAGGGAGAAGCTTCAAGCAACCCGGCAATAAACCTGCAGAGGACAGGGCCTATATGGACTGTTCCCATGAAGCTCAGAGATAGGGGACACTAGAGCAACGAGGGGGATAGGGCTTTGCAAGCAAAGCAGCCTACTGAAATTCCAAGCGTGAGCTCCTGAGAACAAGCTCCTCTGCTACTCTTAGTAGGGAGAGGGGCCCGGAAAGCTCCAAGCTGACGATCCAATTGGACACTCTAAAATACTGTGCCCAGAGGCAGGCCACAGACCACCAGGCAGTGCTGCATAGGACGGGATCTGGACAAGCTCCCCAAGAGGGCAGCGGCACCAAGAGACTTTGTTTACTATGTTGTCAGTGTCTTCTTTCCTTCTGAGTGAGTACCTGATTAACCTCTGCTACCAGCGAGCCTGCGCTCCCCCTGCAATCCATCCCACCATCCGGGGTCCCGGGGCCTTTCCCTACCTGTGGAGGGTAACATCATCTAGCTGCCCACTCCATCACCCTGGGTACTCCCAACGGCAGCGGCGGTACTCCCTATTACCGCACACCACAGGTGGCATCACAAAGTATCTAACTTCCCTGTAAATAACCCCCCATCTTTCAGCGAGACCCCGAGCCCCCGGGTCTGGAGACCGTCGAGCCATGAGTAGTGACACCCGGATCCGAGCGGTTCGACCCCTTCTGGTGGCGGGACTCGTCCGAGACACTAGCACCTCCAAGGCGTATAACAAGAAGTCCGGCCAGGGGTGGGCTGGGTTGGGAGGCAAGCGGGCAATTGTCCCCCGGACCGCCCTCCCAACCGCTGTACAAGGCCGGTCACCTGCTGCATAATATCATTATAACACTTACATGGCCACGCACAGTAGGCTGCACATGGCCGTGTCTCCTGTACTGTGATGCCGCGGGGTCAGCACTGACATTACAGGCGCAGAAATTCGGCAGCATTATAGTGTGACTCCCCTGGACTATCAGGTCATCATAGGGTATTGCGCAATCTGCCCTCCCATGCAATATCCACCTCCTTCTTGGTTATGGGTCCCCAACTACATGGTGTTGCCTACAACAGCTGATTAAAATCCTAGGTACACTCTGCACCACACCCACCAGACACACCAGTGGATGGCCTGAGTGGAATAGGGTTGCCCACTTGGGGGGTTGGTTAGGGGAGGTCAGGAGTGTCAGGAGGAGTAGTTGAGAGAAGTGTGTTGGAAGTGAAGGAGAGAGGTGGTCAGGAGCAAGGCTCCTTGGAAGCCATCTAGGTAGCAGACGGTGGTCTGTGCCTAGAGGAGCTGGACCCCTGGTCGCAGGGGATCGTGGCAAGGGGCACGGAACTGTCGAGGAAGACAGTCGGCGGCCTTGCACCATCACCGGGCAAGGACCAGGGCACAACGGGGTACGTGGACCCTAGATCAGGGAGTAGCTTCAGGCAACCTGACAATTTACCCGACGAGAACGGAGCCTTCAAGATCTGCTCTCCACCTGCTCCAGAATCGGGGTACTAGCGCAACGAGGGGGATAGGGCTTTTCACAAAAACGGTCCAGAAAATCCCAAGCGGGAACCCTGAGAGCAAGCACCCACAGTTAGCCACACTGGAGAGCAGGGCCCGACTAGTTCCATACTACCGGTATGTTTACTAGTTACATACTAGGTCCATACTCCCGGGACCAACACAGAAGTAAACTTAGTGCCAGGAGGCAGGTCACGGATCACCAGGCAGCACCATTGGGGATGGGACCCGAACTAGCTCCCCTGAGCTGCAGCGGTATCCAGAACTTTGGTTTATCCAGTTGTCTGTGTCAGCGTAATGGACTGAGTGACTATGCAAGTAACCCCTTCGCTCCCCACGGTACTCCCTAAACACCATCACCGAGTCCCGGGGCATTCCCTTCTACCCGTGGAGGGTTCCAACACCTGGTTGCCCCATTCCATCACCCCCGGGTACTTCCAACTGCAGCGGTGGTACTCCAAATTACCACAAACCACGGGTGGTGTCACGAGCTTTAACACAATAACCTGTGAATACTGACTTCATTTGAGTGGCCGCACGACCCCGAGGTCCGGAGACCCCTCGAGCCACCGTGAATCCGGATCTGAGCAGCCCGGCTGCTGGCACGGGGGCGGCACAATAGTACGGGAGACACGGCTGTGCTCAGATCACTGTATGCGGCCATGTGTTAGGACGTCATGCCAGGGCCACCGTCAGGGCATTACTGCCCCTATTGGTGTAGTATGTGATCCGGTGAGAAGAAGCAAAGAGTGGGACCCGGCTGCTGACAGAAAGATGCCCTCTCCCCTGCTGCTCTGATCTATGATCGGTGTAGAGCAGGGGAGGAAGCTGCCCGGGAGATGAACAGAGGCTGTTGGAGCCCAGCAGGTGAAGTGAGTAATTTCAGGACCTTGCCTGATCACATGACCAGTGAACATGCAAGTCCTGTTATTCAGCTGCTGCAGCCTTCGTGCAGCTCCCAGCGGCTCCTCTCCTACTCTTCACCGATCAGGAACTGCAAGATGAGGTAATGTATAGTGTGTGTGTAAGTAAATGTGCTTGTTGTGAGGCTGTGTGTATATGTGCAGCATTTATTAGAGCTGTGTATGTAGGTGCATGCCGTAGGGCTACGTGGCTGTAAATGTGCATGCACTAGAGCTGTGTCCATGGGCACGTGGCAGAGCCGTCTGTGCCCGTGGGCACGTGGCAGAGCCGTCTGTGCCCGTGGGCACGTGGCAGAGCCGTCTGTGCCCGTGGGCACGTGGCAGAGCCGTCTGTGCCTGTGGGCACGTGGCAGAGCCGTCTGTGCCCGTGGGCACGTGGCAGAGCCGTCTGTGCCCGTGGGCACGTGGCAGAGCCGTCTGTGTCTATGGGTCTGTGGCAGAGCCGTCTGTGTCTGTGGGTCTGTGGCAGAGCCGTGTGTGTCTGTGGGTCTGTGGCAGAGCCGTGTGTGTCTGTGGGTCTGTGGCAGAGCCGTGTGTGTCTGTGGGTCTGTGGCAGAGCCGTGTGTGTCTGTGGGTCTGTGGCAGAGCCGTGTGTGTCTGTGGCAGAGCCGTGTGTGTCTGTGGGTCTGTGGCAGAGCCATCTATGTCTGTGGGTCTGTGGCAGAGCCGTGTGTGAATATGGGCATGAAGCAGAGCATTGTATGTATAATATATAAACACTGTATACAGACACTAACAATAAATTTAATACCTCCCTATTCAACCCTAGTACATTTAAAGTTAACAACACATAACTCACAAAAAGAGCCATTAAATGTAAGCACCAGGCCTACCAGGGTAAGGCAGGGAGGGTGCCAGCACTACTCATGATAAGGATAAACAGCAGGAGGACAAGAGTAAAGTGCAAGATATACGTAATTTTTATTGAGTACACAACAAGAAGAAATATATAATTAAAATGGTACACTACCAAAAAAACCTTAGGGATACATACATATTAGACCCAAACAAGTTCACAATAGCCCATCCAATCAGAGGTTAAATTGTAAATACCTATGTTAAAGGCGGCTGATAAACTGGGAGGGTCCAAAATGATAAATATAGGTAATCAAGAGGGGGCTGCTTTTGAAGTTGTGAAACACAAGTCAAATCAAACCATGATTTCCCACCATGTATTGGTAGGAAATCATGGTGATCATGCTGGTAGCACCGTGGGGAGGTAGATATTGGAACTAGGCCAATAGGAATAGCACCAAATAACCATATGACACAAGTGTGCAGGATAAGGGGATTCTCTTACCTAAAGTGCTGCAGTGCAGTAAAAGTAGGTACGATGTAGCCAGCAAGGACTAAAGCAGTCCCAATAAAAATAGAAAGGTCTCCCTATAGGCGGCCAAAGGTCTCCATCCGACGCGCGTTTCGCGAGGATTCTATAGCTTTATCAAGGTGGGGAACCAAGGTAGTTTATTTTTACATTTAAATTTAGTAATAATGACCCCTCCCCTTTACACCACCAAGGAAGTTTTAATGTTTTTTCTATTTTCTGCTGTTTAAACCTGGGGTGTGTCTTATGGTAAAGAGCGTCTTATAGTCCAAAACATATGGTGCATAGCTTTATTAAGCCCCAGGGCCACAGCTACTTTAGAGTATGGCCACCGAAGAGGGGGCTGGCCGTTTGTAACATCATCAGTGACATCTGACGCTGCCGGCCCCCCTCTGTTCATCTGTTCATTGTGTCCCGGAAGATGATGGATTTCACTGCGAGAAGAGAGGATCCTCCGATCACCGCCGAGTAGTGTTGAGCTACCCCCCCTAGTGTTCGAGTTCGGTTCGGTTCGTCGAACGGCGGGTCAGTTCGGCGAACACGTTCGAACGCCATTGAAAACAATGGGAGGCAAACACAAACACATAAAAACACATAGAAAACACCTTCTAAGATGTCCAAAAGGTGACAAAACTCACAAGACACCACAAACACATGGAAAGTGACAAGTACATATACTCATGCGAAAACAAAAGAGCTAGATGAGTAAAAGGGAGGAGGAGACACAGATATAGGCATGTCATGCCCATCTAAAATCATGTAAAACACAGCAAGTGGACTCCAGAGTCACTGTTTTCCCAAAATTGGGCCACAGACACCACTTACGTGGCATCAGTTGTCCCCCAGTTGCAAACTTGACATGTTGATTTGCATGAAGCACAATCCAAATCCACAAGCCTTTACTCACCCCTGGATGAAACAGGGGTAGAAAAGTCCTTGCGGATCCATGACTTGTCCATCTTGATGAACGTTAGTCTGTCCACATTGTCACTGGACAGACGCATGTGCTTATCTGTCAGCACTAGAGATGAGCGAACCGGTCCCGGTTCAGCTCGAGGTCGGTTCGCCGAACGGAGGTCCCGTTCGAGTTCGGCTCGTCGAACCGAACTCGAACTGCATAGGAAACAATGGCAGGCAATCACAAACACATAAAAACACCTGGAAAACACCCTCAAAAGGTGTCCAAAAGGTGACAAACAACTCACAACACAACACAAACACATGGGAAAGTGACAAGGACATATACATATACTCATGCGAAAACAAAACAGCTGGACAAGGAAAAAGAGGAGGACACACAGATATAGGCATGGCACTCCCTTCTAAAATCATGTAAAACACCACAAGGTGACTCCAAGCGTAGTCTCCCTTTTTTTCCAAAAATTGGGCCCCACACACACCCACCCCTTCAGTGGCAGCAGTTGTGCCCTAGTTGCAAACAGGATGTTTTGATTTGCATCAAGCACATTCCAAATCCACAAGCATTTACTCTCCCCAGGATGACACAGGGGTAGTAAATTCCTTCTGGATCCATGACTTGTTCATTTTGATGAACGTCAGTCTGTCCACATTGTCACTGGACAGACGCGTGCGCTTATCTGTCAGCACACACCCAGCAGCACTGAAGACACGTTCAGAGACAACGCTGGCAGCTGGACACGACAAAATCTCCAAGGCGTAACTGGATAGCTCTGGCCATTTTTCTAGATTTGAAGCCCAAAAGGAGCAAGGCTCCATTTGCAAAGTCATGGCATCGATGTTCATTTGTAGATACTCCTGTATCATCCTCTCCAGCCGTTGACTATGTGTCAGACTTGTTGTCTCTGGTGGCCTTGCAAAGGAGGGTCTAAAAAAATTATGAAAAGATTCCATAAAATTGCTGTTACCAGCACCAGATACGGTCCTACTGGTACGGGTAGACTGTTGAAGATGACGAGACCGTCCCATGTTTGTCAAGTTACAACTGGGAGATTCACTCCCTGCACCTGCACGGTTGTTTGGTGGAAAAGCCGATCTAAGATCGAGTAACAGCTTCTGCTGATACTCCTGCATACGTGCGTCCCTTTCTATGGCTGGAATTATGTCACAAAATTTGGACTTGTACCGGGGATCTAATAGTGTGGCAAGCCAGTAGTCATCATCACTTCTAATTTTGACAATACGAGGGTCATGTTGGAGGTAGTGCAACAAGAAGGCACTCATGTGTCTTGCGCAGCCATGCGGACCAAGTCCACGCTGTGTTTGTGGCATAGAGGTGCTACCCGTTCTTTCTTCCTCTGACATCTCCCCCCAACCTCTTTCAACTGAAATTTGACCAAGGTCTCCCTCATCTGCTGAGTCTTCCATGTCCATGGACAGTTCGTCCTCCATTTCTTCATGTTCTCCTGCACCTTTCTCAACATCTCGCCTGCTACCATGCGCCCTTGTTGATCCCTGTCCCCCATGGTCCCATGCCTGGCGCCTTGGTGATGATGAACGTCTGGACCTTGGTGATGTTGTTGTGTCTTGCGCATATGAATCCTCCTGTAGTTCATCCCCTTCCTGTTGTCCCACCCCCTGACTCCGAATAGTGTTTAGCGTGTGCTTCAGCATGTAAATGACTGGAATCGTCATGCTGATAATGGCATTGTCAGCGCTAAACATATTCGTCGCCATGTCGAAACTGTGCAGAAGGGTGCATAGGTCCTTGATCTGAGACCACTCCATCAGGGTGATCTGCCCCACCTCTGCATCTCGTTGGCCCAGGCTATACGTCATGACGTATTGCACCAGGGCTCGGCGGTGCTGCCACAGTCGCTGTAACATGTGGAGAGTTGAATTCCAGCGTGTCGCCACATCGCATTTCAGGCGATGAACCGGCAGGCCGAAAGACTTCTGGAGCGATGCAAGTCGCTCAGCTGCGGCGCTTGAACGGCGGAAGTGAGCAGACAGTTTTCGTGCCCTGTTCAGAAGGCCATCTAGGCCGGGATAGTGTGTTAAAAATTGCTGGACGACAAGGTTCAACACGTGAGCCATACAAGGTACGTGTGTCACCTTGCCCAGGCGAAGGTTGCCCAGGTTTGCAGCATTGTCGCACACGGCCTTACCAGGCTGCAGGTTGAGTGGAGACAACCATTTATTAAACTCGGACCGCAGAGCTGACCACAACTCCTCAGCTGTGTGACTCTTATTACCAAGACATGTCAAGCTAAAGACCGCCTGATGCCGTTGCGCTCTGCTGCCAGCATAGTAATGAGGGGTGCGTGATTCCTTCTGCGCAGTGAGAACGCTGGTGGCCTGACCAGGCAGGCTTGGGGCGGAGGTGGAGGAGCCAGATGAGGTGGAGGATGCAGAAGCAGTGGCGTAACTTGGACAGACAGAGGATTGACACACAAGTCGTGGGGACGGCAAGACTTGTGCAGCAGACCCTTCACCATCTATCACCATAGTTACCCAGTGCCCAGTCAGCGACATGTAACGTCCCTGTCCATGCTTACTGGACCAAGTATCGGTGAAATGCACCCGTTCACACACAGAGTTTCTCAAGGAAGCGGTGATGTTGTGTGCGACATGCTGGTGTAGCACGGGCACACCTTTCTTAGAGAAGTAGTGGAGACTAGGCATCTGGTACTGGGGCACAGCGACAGACATAAGGTCTCTAAAATCCTGTGTGTCCACTAGGCGGAAAGGCAGCATTTCGGTAGCCAACAGCTTACAGAGGGATAGAGTCAACCTCTTAGCTTTGTCATTGGTCGCAGGAAGTGGCCTTTTATTTGACCACATCTGAGGGACAGAGATCTGGCTGCTGTGTGTAGACGGTGTTGAGTAGGGTGTCCCTGGAAAAATGCAGGTTTGTGAGGAAAGTGCAGGCGGAGACATGATGTTGCCTTCATCCAACGTTGGTGCTATCGATGTCTGAGAGAGCTGTACACACTCACTTGTTTCCCCTTCCAAACCAACTGACGACCTACCAAGCAAACTGCCTGTTGCGGTTACAGTGGTGGAAGTTGTGGGTGGAAAAACAGGTGTGACAGCTGTCCCCACAGTCCTAGAAGATGAAGAGCGCACGGATGCACTGGAAGGGGCAGGCGGTGGATGGTTCGCTCCGCTAGGCCGCATTGCAGCACGGTGAGCTTCCCACCAGGCCATATGATATTTATTCATGTGACGATTCATGGAAGAAGTTGTCAAACTGCTGAGGTTTTGACCTCTACTAAGAGAACCATGACACATTTTACAGATCACATGATTTGGGCGATCTTTTTCTATGTCAAAAAAGGACCAGGCTAGGCAAGGCTTAGAGGCCATGCGACCTGTTGATCCACCCCGAATAATGCTCAGAGGCAGAGTGGTGGCTGAGGATGCAGTTGTAGACGTGCTACCAGTACTCCGACTGTGTCCAGGAAGGCGCAAGGTAACTTTGTCATCAGTTGCATCCTCCTCCACCGCCTCTGTTGACCTCCTCGAGTGCCTGACTGTGGGTTGACAGTAGGTGGGATCTAGAACTTCATCATCAATTGTTGTGTTTGCACTCCCCTCCCCCTCAGACCGAGCCTCTTCTTGCCCTGACCGAATATTTAAGTTGTCATCCCAATCGGGTATCTGCGTCTCATCTTCATCAGTATGTTCCTCATTGTCTATAACCACAGGTGTTACAGTTTGTGACAAAGGGTCAACATTATGCTCAGAAACTTGGTCCTCACGGCCTGAATCAGAGTCACAAAGGTTCTGGGCATCACTGCAGACCATTTCCTGTTCTGTACTCACTGTAGCTTGGGAGCAGACCTCTGATTCCCAGGCTATAGTGTGACTGAACAGCTCTGCAGACTCAGCCATCTCAGTTCCACCATACTGTGCAGGGCTGATGGAGACTTCAGAGCTGGGAGAAAGCAAGTTTGATTGGGATGACAACTCAGAAGACTGGTGTTTTTTGGATGCGGTACTTGAAGTGGCTGAGAGGGCACTTGTTGGACCACTTGAGATCCATTCAAGCATTTTCCTTTTTTGGCCATCATCTACCTTTGTTCCTGTTGTTCGTGTCCGTAAAAAAGGTAGCACATCGGATTGTCCACGGTAAGTAGTAGACATCTTACTTTTGCTGGTAGATGGTCTATCTTCAGCAGATGATAATGGAGCTTTGCCACCTTCCCCACGGACAAAACCTTTTTTTGCCTTTTCCACCACGCCTCTTCCCCTTTCCAACAGCATCTGTCATTTTGCCACTCATGTTGATTGCGACAAGATTGTGGACTGAAAATGTGGTAGTAAAAATTGAGAGGTGGTGTAGATTGCAGTGGTGGTCTAGCTTTATTAACAGCAGAATAATAAAGAATAAATATCCCTGACAATGCAACTACGGCCCTTAAACTGGCAGCATAAATTGCTAGTATAATGGCTTAGTTATAATGAGTTGGAGTGTGCAATGCAGGTAGAGGTGCTGCAAATGTCTTTGCACTAGTGTGACTAGACAACAGTCCAATAGCCACGTTTAGGATGCCACTAGGTACACTGAGTGTTTGCTAGTATAATGGCTTAGTTATAATGAGTTGGAGTGTGCAGAGGACAGGAGGGTACAGTGCCAGGATTGTGGTGCTCTGGGTAGAGGAATGGAAGCCTGCCTTTCTATTCCCTCCTAATGGGGAAATGCAGTGACGAAATCCCTGACCTTTGCTACACAGACGCTGTCGCTGTTTTCAGGACCTGTCACCTTAACTCTGACCCTGCCCGTACGAGCCCTTAAAAGGATGATGGAAAGTGCTATCCCTATGCTGTCCAGCGCTGTGTATGGAGCGCATACAGCTGTATCAGCGATAGGACTCAGGACGGAGCTGCGCCAGTGATGTCTGACACCAAGGACGCAGAAGAGATAATGGCGTCCTGGAAGAAAATGTCCGGTTTTATAATGCAGGGACATGTGACATGGACATCCTATCACACATGCCGTTGCTTCTCTGGCTAAAAGTCCACTTAGCTGTGTGTGTGTCTGGGATTGGCTGACATGCTGGCCCGCCCCACAAGACGCGCGCGCTTAGGGAAGGAAGACAAGGAAAGAAAAAAAAAAAGGCGATCGCCATTATACAAACAGCAGTGATCTGAAGGCGCTGTTCACGCACACTATACACTGAAATGTCATAATAGTGTGAGTCACAGAGTGACTTACACTATTACAGCGGAAAGCCAGCTAGGAATTAGCTGTTTTTTTGCTGCTAGAACCGTTCTCGAACGTTTCTAGAACTATCGAGCTTTTGCAAAAAGCTCGAGTTCTAGTTCGATTTAGAACAGGCCCCAAAATCACTCGAGCCTAGAACTGGAGAACCTCGAACCGCGCTCAACTCTAGTCAGCACACACCCAGCAGCACTGAATACACGTTCTGAGAGAACGCTGGCTGCGGGACACAACAAGATCTACAAGGCATAAGTGGCGAGCTCAGGCCATTTTTCCAGATTTAAAGCCCAAAATGAGCAAGGCTCCAGTTGCAAAGTCATGGCATCGATATTCACTTGAAGATAGTCAACGCCTGGAGAGGATGATACAGGACTATGTCAGATTTCTTGACTCTTGTGGCCTTGCAAAGGATGGTCTAAAAAATTAATGAAACGATTCCATAAAATTGCTGTTACCACCAGATACAGTATTGCTGGTACGGTCTGAGTGATGATGACTCAACAGTCCCATGGTTGGCAAGTTACAACTGGGAGATTCACTCTGTGCACCACTGGTATTAAGTGGAAAAGCCGAGCTAAGATTGCATAACAGCTTCTGCTGATACTCCTGCATATGTGCGTCCCTTTCTGTGGCTGGAATTATTTCGGCAAATTTTGACTTGTACTGGGGATATAAGAGTGTGGCAACCCAGTAGTCAGCATTACTTCTAATTTGTACAATCCGAGGGTCATGTTGTAGGTAGTGCAGCAAGATGGCACTCATGTGTCTTGCGCATCCATGCAGACCAAGTCCTTGCTGTGTTTGTGGCGGCGAGGTGATAACCATGCTTCCTTCTTCTGACCTCTCCCCCAAACCCAACAGAAATGTGATCAAGGTCTCCCTCATCTGCTGAGTCTTCCATGCCCATCGCTAGTTCATCCTCCATTTCTTCCTGGGCTCCTGCACCTTCAACAGTTTGGCTGCTACCATGCGCCCTTGTTAATCCCTCCCCCACCGTCCAATGCCTGCCGCCTTGGTGATGCTGAACGTCTGGACCTTGTAGATCTTGGTATCCCTTCCAGATATGAATCCTCCTGTACTTCCTCCCCTTCCTCTTGTACCACCACCTGACTCCGAATACAGTTTAGAGTGTGCTCCAGCATGTAAAATGACTGGAATTGTCATGCTGATAATGGCATTGTCAGCGCTAAACATCTTCGTCACCATGTCGAAACTGTGCAGAAGGGTGCATAGGTCCTTGATCTGAGACCACTTCAGCAGCGTGATCTCCCCCACCTCTACATTTCGTTGGTCCAGGCTATACGTCATAACGTATTGCACTAGGACTCAGCAGTGCTGCCACAGTCGCTGCAACATGTGTAGAGTCAAATTCCAGCGTGTCGACATGTCGCATTTCAGGCGGTGAACCGGCAGGCTGAAAGACTTCTGTAGTGATACAAGTCAGTCAGCTGCGCCGTTTGAACGGCGGAAGTAAGCACATAGTGACCGTGCCCTGTACAGAAGCCCATCTCGGCCGGGATAGTGGATTAAAAATTACTGGACAACAAGGTTCAACACGTGAGCCATACAAGGCACATGTGTCACCTTGCCCCGGCGAAGGGCCGCACCCAGGTTTGCAGCATTATTGCACACGGCCTTCCCTGGCTGCAGGTTGAGTGGAGACAACCATTTATGAAACTCGGTCTCCAGAGCTGACCACAACTCCTCCGCTGTGTGACAAACATTTCCCAGACATTTCAACGTAAAGACCGCCTGATGCCGTTGAGCTCTGCTGCCAGCATAGTAAGGAGGTGTGCAGGATTCCTTGTGTGCAGTTACAACTCGGGTGGCCTGACCAGACAGGCTTTGGGCAGAGGTGGAGGACCCAGACGAGGTTGAGGAGGCAGAAGCAGTAGAGGAACTTCTACATACAGAGGATTGACGCACAACTCGTGGGGATGGCAAGACTTGTACAGCAGACCCTTCTCCATCTCTCACCATAGTTACCCAGTGCCCAGTCAGCGACATGTAACGCCCCTGTCAATGCTTACTGGTCCAAGTATCTGTGGTGAAATGCACCATGTCACACACAGTTTCTCAAGGAAGCGGTGATGTTGTGTGCGATATGCTGGTGTAACGCATGCACACCTTTCTTGGAGAAGTAGTGGCGACTGGGCATCTGGTACTGGGGCACTTCAACGGACATAAGGTCTCGAAAATCCTCTGTGTCTAGCAGACGGAAAGGCAGCATTTCTGTAGCAAACAGCTTGCAGATGGTGAAAGTCAACCTCTTACCTTTGTCGTGGCTGGGAGGAAATGGTCTTTTACTTGTCCACATCTGAGGGACCGAGGGCTGGCTGCTGTGCTAAGACGGCATTGAGTAGGGTGTCCATGGAAAACTGCTGGTCTGTGAGGAAAGTGCAGGTGGAGACATAATGTTGTTTTCATCCAAAAGGTGGTGCTCTCGATGTCAGAGAGCTCAACACCAGCAGCTGTTTCCACTTCCAAAACAACTGACGACCTTCCAATCGCACTGCCTGTTGTGGTTAAAGAGGTGGAAGGTCTGCGTCGAAAAGCATATGTGACTGCTGTCCCCACAGTCAGAGGATGAAGACCGCGTGGATGCACTTGAAGGGGCAGACTGTGGTTGGCCCACTCCGCTAGGCCGCATTGTAGCACAGTGAGCTTCCCACTGCAACTTATGCTTCATATCCATGTGTCCGTTCATGGACGAAGTAGTCAAACTATTGAGGTGTTGGCCTCTACTTAGAGATTGGCGACAAATCTTACAGATGACATGAGTTGGGAAATAGTTTGTGATGTCAAAAAAAAGGACTAGGCTAGGCAAGGCTTAGAGCCCATGCGACCTGCAGAGCCACCCCGACTTGTGCTCAGAGGCAGAGTGGTGGCTGAGGATGCAGTTGTTGACTTGCTTCCAATGCTCAGTCTGTGTCCAAGAAGGCGCAAGCTAACCTCGTCGTCAGTCGCATCCTCCTCCACCGCCTCTGCTGACCTCATCGAGTGTGACTGTGGGTTGACAGTAAGTGGGATCTACAACCTCATCATCACCCTGTGTGTTTGAACTCACCTCGTCCTCAGAGCCAACCTCTTACTACCCTGACCGAATAGTTAAGTTGTCATTCCAATCAGGTATCTGAGTCTAATCGTCATCAGCATATTCCTCATTGTCTCCACCAAGAGGAGTTACAGTTTGGGAATGAGGGTCTACATTATGCTCAGAACCTTCTTCATCTGGGCCTGAATCTGAATCACAAAGCTTCTGGGCATCACTGCAGATCATTTCCTTATCTGGACTCACTGTAGCTTTGGAGCAGACCTCTGATTCCCAGGCTATAGTGTGACTGAACAGCTCTGCAGACTCAACCATCTCTGTTACCCCATACTCTGCAGAGCGGGTGGAGACTTGAGAGCTGGTAGAAAGCAAGTGCGATAGGGGTATCAACTCAGAGGACAGCAGTCTTTGGGATGTTGAAGTTGAGGTGGAGGAGAGGCCACTTGATGGAGCAATTGAGATTCATTCAAGCATCTACTGTTTTGTGCCTCATATACCTTTGGTAGCAATGGTAGTTTCTGTAACAAAGGGATCATATCAGATTGTCCACGGAAAGTAGTAGACATCTTACTTTTGCTGTAAGATGGCCTTTCTTCAGCAGATGTTACTTTCCACCAGCATCTGTCCTTTTGCCACTCATTTTGTTTGTGAACAAATTGGACACTGTGTTGCACTTAAAATGGCGTATCAAAAATGAAGAGGTGGTGTACAATGCAGAGGTGGTATAGCTTTCTTGTCAGCAGAGGAACCCTCACTTACTATCCCAGTCAATGAAACTATGCACCTAAAACTGGCTGCACTTTTTGCAATTAAAATGGCGTTCCAAAAATGGAGAGGTAGTGTACAATGCAGAGGTGGTCTAGCTTTCTTTTCAGCAGAGGAACCCTCACCTATTATCCCTGACAATGAAACTATGCCCCAAGGAAGTGCCTGAGCTGATTTAGACAGACGCTGTGATAAACCCTTGCACAGCGCTGGCACAGACCTGCCTAGCAAAAATGGCTATGAAATGCTGTAATGTAGCCCTGAAAAGTGCTGAAATTACAAGTAGTCCCTAATCCCTAAACCGATGTGTAGATTGCACTGTATAAGTCTATAGCGCACACATCAGTAGCAGCAGCGGGAGCGGTGACTGTCACACACCCGCAGCAGAGAGATAATTGCGGCGATGGGGAAAATGGCCGGGTCTTATAGGGCAAGGACATGTGACATGCACAGCCTATGACACATGCCCTTGCTTGTCTGGCAAAAATCCACTTTGCTGTGTGTATCTGTGATTGGCTGACAGCCTGGCCCGTCCCACTGTACGCGCGGTTAGGAGAAAAAAAAAAATGGCGCTCGCCATTCTTTCAGCACTCAGCAGCACTGATCTAAGCCCCGTCCCCCCCGCACATTATACGCTGAATTATGATAATATCATTAGTAACAGTGACTGACAGTATTACAGTGAAAAGCCAGCTAGTAACTAGTTACGCTTTTGGTGAACTGTTTTTTTGAACAGTTATCGAACGGTAACTCGAACGGCCGAACTTGAAGCAAATCGTTCGAGTTCATCGAACGACTCAAACACCGCCCAAAATTACTCGAATTTGAAATTGGCGAACGGTTCGAATCGAACATCGCTCATCTCTACCGTCGAGCACCAGGACTCCATCTGAACCTTGTGTCTGCAGCGTCGGAGCCGTTCGTGGCTCGTGAGTATAAACTGTCTGTCTCTTGGCCCATACACAGCACCATACTGTATATACAGGAGCACACTACAATGTGCATTATATCTGTATATACTATATGTATATAGTGTGGATGTGTGTGTACAGTATAGTGCTGTACACAGCCCTCATACTATACACAGTAAGTACTTAAAGTATTCAGACCCCTTTACATTTTTCACTGTTTCATTGCAGCCATTTGGTAAATTCAAAAAGTTCATTTTTTTACATTAATGTTCACTAATATATATATATATGTAGGCTGTCTCAATGGCTGTCTCTCTCTGCCCGGCTGTCTCTCTCTGCCCGGCTGTCTCTGTCTTTCTCTATCCGTCTCACCACCGACATCTTTTTGCCTCACACATAAGCTTCATATACTAACAGTTTATTTTGTTCCTATAGCAACCACTGACCGTTGCTATCTATAGCCTGCAGCTCCCAGCTCCATTCAGTTTAATAGCTGCAGAATTTTTGTAGAGTAATTGGAAAGGACGGGGTTAAATTTTCCTGCTCAAACAGTCTATGACGTTCCTTGAGTCACATGGAGTGTCTGTGCAAAATTTCGTGATTGTACATGTGACGGTGCGGATTCCTTTAGCAGACATACACACACACACACAGAGAGCTTTATATATTAGATATATACATACATAACCACACAATATATATTATATTATGTATATGTCGCGGGTGGGGAGGACGCCGCCGCGCGCTCTCGAACGCTCGTGTCCGGCGCTGCTGCGATGGCTGCTCGAGCGGTGGGCCGGATACGGGGACTCGAGCGGTGCTCCTCGCCCTTGAGTGAAAGGGGTGGTTGGTTTGGGGGATTTAGTCCGGGACGCCACCCACGGGTCGTGGTGAAGATAGGCACCATCGCTGCTGGTGACGGGGATCCCGGGAGCGATGGTAGGGAGCAGCTGGGATGTTGTTTTCCCCCTCCGTGGGTAGGGATCGGTGGCCCCGGGGCCCGGTGATGTGGCGGGGAGGCAGGGTCGGTGAGGTGCAGGGATGGCGCGGCGCGGTGCCGGATGGCACGGGTGTATTCACTCAGCAAGAAAGGTAGAAAGTCCTCGGTAAACCAAACGGCTGGATGGACGGGTCCCGCAGCCGGCTGCAGTGTCTCTCTCCCCAGACAGGTGATGGCGGCTGCCTTTCCCTGCACCTGGATGGTCTTCTTCTGACTACTATGGATTCCCAACGGTAGTCCGCTCCCCGGTGTATGGGTACCGGAGGAGCCCGTTTGCCCACAGGCGCTGGCCCTTGGGTCTCTAGCCTTAGGCGGTAGCTGTATACCCTCACGGTGTGGGCGGTTGCCTTCAAATCGGGACTTTTGCTGTTGTGAAATCCCTGGGGTTCCAGTCACATTCGGATCTGACTATTGTCGGCGGCTCCAAGCCTGGTCGGGGTCTGATGGCTCTGCCTGTGTGTGCTGGCTTCACTTCACTCCCCGGTCGGTACCGGCGGGCTGTCGCCCGTCCCCGGTCCTACGGTTCCGCGTTGCTCCACCACTCCTGCAGATGGCCACCACCGTCTGCCAACCTTGCTGTCAGTGACTGGGCCACAAACCCAGACACCCAGGTGCTTACTCCTCTCACTTCCACCTCCTGGACTAAACTGTCACTTTTCCCGCCTCCAGACCTGTGAACTCCTCGGTGGGTGGAGCTCCGCCCCACCTGGTGTGGACATCAGACTCTGGAGGGAGGCAATAAAAGGTTTTGTGTTTGGCTGTTGTCCCTGTCTGATGGGGGGTGGGGTGTGTTAGTGTGTTATCTGTGACGACCTGGCTAGGCCAGGGCGCCACATTCCCCCTTGGTGAAATGCAGACCGTCCGCGGGCTGCCCGTCCATCACCGGTTTTATTTTTAATTTTCAAAACATATAAAACATTTTTAAACATATAAGCAGTTTTTGTGAGGACACTTAAACGTTGCACATATAAACATTTTAATGACGGACAGACGGATGTCTTCCGCTCTCCCACCCAAGCAACCTAGCCCTGATGCTGCCCCTAAGAAGTGGGCAGCACCCCTTGACCCCAGTCCAGGTTCAGGCTGCCCGAGCGGGAACGGGTACGGTTTCTCGCACTCGGCTGTCACTTCAGGGGACCCCACGACCTTGGGGGGACCCTTGACACCCGGAGGATGGCCACCGGTCCAGGTGGTGGCCGGGTCCCAGCCTGCTCTGCTGTGGGCCCTTCCTCCAATCTGCCTCTCCGGAGGCGGCTCCGACGGAAAATCACCCCTCAACTTATTTACAAGCCCACAAGTTGGTGGGTGGCCTGCCAGTTCTCGGCCATGTCCATGAGTAGTCTCTCATGCAGGTTGTAAAAGCACACAGGGTCCCTCCGGGGACAACTTGCCGGCAACGGCCGGAATAATCACACAGATAAATCAGATGAAGGTTCACGGTTCATTAAAAGTCATTCAATCAAACTGCTGAGGGTCCCAACGGGGGACAACTGCTTGCAACGGCGAACCGTTGCCTATTCCACCTCTTCCTCTGAGGTGGCCTCGCCCTCCGCTGTTAATATTGCAAACATCCGGTGAAAGGCCTGGGGGGAGAGGGCCGCCCGGTATCCGTTCTCTCCATCGTGCAGGACATAGAAAGCTACTGGCGCATTGCCATTAGGAAGGCTATCACCCGCTTCCTCGGACTCCGAGACCGGCTCTGTGTCAGCCCCCGAGCTGCTGCTGTCATCTGACTCCAGGGAACTAATGGTGTGACTTGGCAGGTTAGTAACGGTTTTTAGCTGAGCCCAGACTCGTGGCTCCTCAGTGGCAAGTGACCCGTCATTGGCCGATGTATGGAGGTCTGCCCTCGATTCTTCTACGTTACCCGCTCCAGCGATTGATTGGCTGGCTTCCTCTCAGGCCTCCGGGCCCTGGTGGGGCAACACAGACTCTGCCACCTCCATCGGGGATGGTGATCTGGGTGGGGTGGTATGGGCGGTCAGCACAGGCGATGGGTCGGGCCTTGATGGGGCCAGGGGTAGACCGAGTCCTTCAGCTGCAGCGGCCGGTCCTCTAGGGTCACAAGGGTGTGGGTCTCTCACCAGCTCCTCTAGCATGGTCTCTATTTCATGCACCCGCATGACCGCAGCCAGCTCCTCCATCTCAGCGGTCCAGCGATTTAGCAGGTCCCGTACCTGGGTTTGGTTACGGCAGCACAGCAACATCACTTGGGTGTTCAACCAAGCCGCCGTCCCTGGGGCAGGCTCCGGAGACTCAGGCCTCTCAGGTGGTGCGGACATGTTGCAAGCTGCTTCCAGGAACCGGGTATATTTGCAGAGTCCTGGCATCCCCGCTTTTATAGCCTCGACTACATCAGGCAGACACAGTCTCGTGCCCCCTTGGTACTCTTCAGCCCTTCCGTTTGTTGGGGGCCGGAGTTTTCTGCTGGCATAGGCGATCACTTTTTCCCTTCCGTTCTGGACCTGGGACAGGACGGCTCCCAAGCCTACATTACTGGCATCGGTGTAGAGGATGAATGGGAGATTATAGTCGGGATACGCCAGGACTTCTTCCCCTGTCAAGGCCGTCTTCAGCTGGCAGAAAGACTCATCGTGCTTCGCTTCCCATGCCAACGGGGTTCCAGAGGGCCTGCCACCCTTGGTCTGTCCCACGAGGAGGTTTTTCATGGAGGCGGCCATCTTCGTATACCCCTTAATGAAGCGACGATAGTAGCCCACCAGGCCCAGGAACTGCCTCTCCTCTCTCACCGTGGTCGGTCTCGGCCAGTCCTGAATGGCAGTGATCTTCTCGGGATCTGGGGTGACGCCTTCCGCGCTCACCACGTGTCCGAGGTACTGTACCCTGGGCTTCAGTAGGTGGCACTTAGAGGGCATCATTTTCATCCCATATTTGGCTAGGGACGCGAACACTTCAGCCAAATGTTCCAGATGAGCCTCGTACGTCTAGGAGTACACGATCACATTGTCCAGGTACAGTAGGACCGTTACGAATTTGAGGTGTCCCAGGCAGCACTCCATGAGCCGTTGGAAGGTTCCAGAGGCATTGCACAGCCCAAACGGCATGCTGTTAAACTCGCAGAGTCCCATGGGGGTGGTGAATGGCGTCTTCTCACGGTCCTCTGGTGCAACCGCTACCTGCCAGTATCCGCTAGTAAAGTCAAGGGTGGAGAAGAAGTTAGCAGTTCTTAGTGCAGCTAGTGACTCTTCGATACGGGGGAGAGGGTAGGCATCTTTATGCGTGATCTGGTTGATCTTCCGGTAATCCACACACATTCTCATGGTGCCGTCCTTCTTGACCAGCACCAGTGGGGCTGCCCAGGGACTAGAACTATCCCGAATGACCCCTGCCCCCTTCATGTTCCTCAACATGTCTTTAGCGCATTGATAGTGTGCTGGCGGAATGGGCCTGTACCTCTCTTTGATAGGTGGGTGTGGGCCTGTAGGGATATGGTGTTGAATACCCTTAATCCTCCCAAAATCTAATGGGTGCTTGCTGAAAACCTGTTCGTACTCTTGCACTACCCTGTATACCCCCCTCTTTGTGATGTGCGGGTGTGGTTTCAGTGCCTACGTGTAGTTCCTGGCACCACTCCTCTAACGGTTCAGGGGGTGTATGGTTACTGGCAGAGGATGCGGAGGTAGGAGGGACAGCTTTGTGAATGGTGTGGGGGTCTAGGGTAAGCAACTTGGCAAGGGTGGCGTAACGGGGGAGCCTGACTTCCTCCTCTCCACAATTCAGCATTCTTACAGGCACTCTCCCCTTTTTAACGTCAACCACCCCTCTGGCCGCCATCACTGTGGGCCAGTGCTCAGAAGGCATGGGTTCCACCATCGCCGGGTAGTCGCGCCCCTGGGGGCCTACTGCTGCCCTGCACCAGATCATCATTTCACTCCGGGGTGGCACTACTAAGGGGGGCCACATCCATCACCCTCACTCCACCAATCTCTCCGCCAGTCGAGCTCACTTTTTGCCGATACAGCAGGGCCCGGATCTCACGCTGTACAGCCCTCTGTCGGCCCCCTCCTGCTGTGGCGGCCAACTGCTGCAACAGATTCAGCACCTCACTCATACAATGCTCCATGACGTTGGTCCCCAAGATTACTTTCGGGGTATGGTCACTGGGTTCATTCATTACCACAATCATCCCTTGATTCTTTAACTCTGCACATCCCACAGTCAGGGTCACTTGCTTGTATCCCACCTGGGTTAGCGGGAGTCTATTGGCTGCAATAAGGGTCAGGCTATCATCAGAGGGGGCAAGTTCGTCAGTGCCCCAAAACTGCTGGTACAGGGTATATGGTATAGTGGTTACCTGTGATCCTGTGTCCAAGAGGGCCATGAGCGGGACGCCGTCCACTGCCAGGGGGATGATGGGGCGAGCTCAGACGTATCGGTCTCGCCAATCGGAGGGGGCCGTTGGTGTCTACTCTTGAGGATTGGCCCTTGGCCCCAGGGGTTGCTCGTTTAACGGGCACCGCATAGAGTAGTGGCAAGGCTTGCTGCACCTGTAACAGATAGGAGGCCCATACCGTGAGTCATTGGTCCTTCTCCGCTGCATCCAGGGGACGTCCTCCGGGCTGTCGGCGAGCTGGATCCCTCCTGGGGGCTTGACTCTCGTCGGAAGCTGGAGTGCAGCGAGGATCTTGGCTAGGTCTCCATCCTGGGCGGCTAGTTCTTCCATCATCCCGATATGTGCAGCAGGAGCCGGTGGAGCCGGGGGTGGAGGCGCCACCGTGATAGGAGCGGTCTCAGCCGGCCACGGGGCCACCTCAGGAGCGACGGGCGCTGGGGCCTGCAGGGCCTTGATGGCCCGCTCTTTCAGTACTGCAAAGTCCAGATTGGGGTGTTCCAAGGCCCACAGCTGCTTGCGGTCTTCCATGGACCCCAGCCCCTGCAGGAATTGCTCCATTAGCATCTTATTACTGTCCACATCATTAATAGTGTCCACCCGCTTCAGTGTATGGAGGGCTGTTTGCAGGCGCAGGGCGTAATCTCTTACATTGTCCGTAGGCCGTTGTCGGCACTGAAAAATCTGCATCCTCAGCTCCGCTTCAGTGCGGGTCTCAAAAGCGACTTGTAGTTTTTCGAAAATGGTAATCACCGAGGACCGGTCCGCGTCGGTCCAGGTCTCCACCTCCTGCTCAGCCGCACCGGTTAGATGCCCCAGCACTACCGCTGCCCGCTGTCTATCAGCCAAGGGATATAAATCGAGGACCCGGCGGATCTTTTTCCGGAACACCTGCAAAGCATCAGGCTTCCCATCGTACTGCGGTAGCCAGGTAGCACTGGGCACATAGGGCAAGGAGAACGGCATCACCTGGGCAACCGCTAGGCCCGCGGCCTCCCCCGCTCCTGCGACCAGAGCAGGGGCTATCCCGTTTCCATCTACGGGCGCGGCGAGAAAAGCAACCGCCACTCCTCCAAAAGCTCTGTCAGGCGCAGACATCTTTTTCCCGTCCCCCCTTGGTGCTCCTCAGCACTTCCGTTTGTTGGGGGCGGGGCTTCGCTTTCGTGCCTTCCCTGCTCGGAGAAAACGCTCGAGCGGGAGATTTTCGCGCCAAGATGGCGGTGCTTCAAAATTTTCGGCCGCCAGCAGAGATCACAAGGCGCACTTCTACTGGTAAGTAGAGGGGTTCAATCCTGTTCGTGACGCCAAGTTGTCGCGGGCGGGGAGGACGCCGCTGCGCACTCGCTAACCCTCGGGTCCGGCGCAGCTGCGATGGCTGCTCGGTGGCTTGAGCGGTGGGCCGGATCCAGGGACTCGAGCGGCGCTCCTCGCTCGTGAGTGAAAGGGGTGGTTGGTTTGGGGGATTTAGTCCGTGACGCCACCCACGGGTCATGGTGAAGATAGGCACCACCGCTGCTGGATCCTGGGAGCGATGGTAGGGAGCAGCTGGGATGTTGTTTTCCCCCTCCGTGGGTAGGGGTCGGTGGCCCGGGTGTACTCACTCAGCAAGAAAGGTACGACGCCCTCGGTAAACCAAACGGCTGGATGGACGGGTCCCGCAGCCGGCTGTAGTGTCTCTCTCCCTGGACAGGTGATGGCGGCTGCCTTTCCCTGCACCTGGATGTTCTTCTTCTGACTACTATGGATTCCCAACGGTAGTCCGCTCCCCGGTTTATGGGTACTGGAGGAGCCCGTTTGCCTGCAGGCGCTGGCCCTTGGGTCTCTAGCCTTAGGCGGTATCTGTATACCCTCACGGTCTGGGCGGTTGCCTCAATTGGGACTTTTGCTGTTGTGAAACCCCTGGGGTTCCAGTCACATTCGGATTTGACTATTGTCGGCGGCTCCAAGCCTGGTCGGGGTCCGATGGCCCTGCCTGTGTGTGCTGGCTTCACTTCGCTCCCCGGTCGGTACCGGCGGGCCGTCGCCCGTCCCCGGTCCTACGGTTCCGCGCTGCACCACTCCTGCAGACGGCCACCACCGTCTGCCAACCTTGCTGTCAGTGCCTGGGCTACAAACCCAGACACCCAAGTGCTTTCTCCTCTCACTTCCACCTCCTGGACTAAACTGTCACTTTTCCCGCCTCCAGACCTGTGAACTCCTCGGTGGGTGCAGCCAACCGCCTAGCTCCACCCCACCTGGTGTGGACATCAGACCCTGGAGGGAGGCAACAAGGGTTTTGTGTATATATATATATATATATATATATATATATATATATATATATATATATATATATATATATATATATATATATATATATATATATATACACACATACATATATATATGTGTGTGTCTGTATGTGTGCGTGCGTGTATATATGTGGGTATGTATGTGTATATATATATATATATATATATATATATATATATCACATATACATACATGCATACATACATGCATGCATACATACATACATGCATGCATACATACATGCATGCATACATACATACCCACATATATACACACGCACACATACATACATACATATATTCTCCACCATTTGTGAGACAGGGGATACAGCTCAGCTGGGATCTTTGCTTCGGTCCAAGCAAGTGGCTATGGATTCACAGATGACAGCGGCAGACTGGCAGGTTCCCCACAGATACGGCAACTGCCGTGTTTATTGTGTACACTTATCTCTCAGTGTTACACATGCAAAAACAGGAAAAATGTCTACGGCCGTCTGGCCACTAACTAACAACAGAATGCTAACTAAAAAATAAACCTATGTAACAAACAAAACAGTATTCTCTTACTGTGTCGGTTCCTCAGTACAGCAAGCGGAGTGAGGTATGGAGTCTCAGCACCAGCAGCTATGAGCCTGGACTGCTCTCCTCAGCAGCCTCTCTGTTCTGAATGTCTCCTGATTATTTCAGCTGATCCAGTGAGGAATCAAAACCTGGATTGAATGTGGAGAAGGGAGCAACCAGTCCCACTGCCATTCCTACTGATTGCTCCAGGAAAAACCGAGCCCAAAATTACACTGAAATAAACAGGCTTCAGTGACTAACTTATTGCTGAGCCAGATATAACTTTCCCAGCTTTTTCCCAGCCTATTCGCATGGGCTGACTGCTCCACAGTCAGTACATGGAGGCATATGAAATGAACCGAGGGGAAACATACCTGTTCTCTAGTACTTCTCCCCTCGGCATCTCACATACCCCCCCCTCTGTTTGAGCCCGTGGGGTCGGACACAATGACTTACTAAGCAGTGCGTTCTAGACAACGCATCTGCGTTCCCATGCGCCTTGCCTGCTTCTGTGCTCCACTGAAAATTTAAAATTTTGTAACACCAAGAACAAGCGTGTCACCCGCGCATTGCCCTCTTTTGCCTGGGACATCCATGTCAGGGGTGAATGGTCCGTCACTAGCCTAAATCGGCGTCCTAGTAAATAGTAGCGCAGGGTTTCCAGGGTCCACTTCACAGCTAAGTCTTCTCGCTCAACCAGAACCAAAAAAAAAAGCTGGAAAAAAACTCAACCACACTGTATTTTTTTTCTGCCTCCATAAGTTTTCTGCTTAGATAGCCCACTGGGAGTTCCTCGCCGTTCACTTCTTGTGAACGCACCGTGCCGAGGCCAACACCAGAGGCATCTGTTTGAACAATAAACTTCCGTTTAGAGTTTGGGGTAACCAACACTAGTTGGTCACATAAAGCCTTTTTTTTAAACTGTTGAAAGGCGGCCTCTGCTTCCGCGTTCCACTTTATTGAGACAGAGTTTGACCCCTTGGTAAGATCTGTGAGTGGGGCTGCGATGGTAGTAACATTTTTGATGAACCGCCGGTAATAACCAACGATCACCAAAAAGGACCTGACCTGTCTTTTGGTGACCGTTTGTGGCCAATTCTGAATGGCGTCCACTTTTTTAGCCTGAGGTTTTATAACTCCCCTATCGATGATGTAGCCCAGATAGCGAGCTTCTTCCAACCACAATGTACACTTCTTGGGATTGGCAGTCAACCCAGCAGCCCTTAGAGAGTCCAAGACATTGTTACAAACCGGCGACGCCATAGTCGCAAGCAGCCTGCTGCGGTTCTTGTTGCGCCCAGGCGCTGGCTGCCGTTCTTGGCCGTGCCTCGGGTCGTCCAGTTGGCTGTTCCTTCCACCACGTCTAAGTGTGGAGAGGCGGCTAGTGCGCATGCATGCGCCGATTTACCCCAGCCAGAGTATAAGCCCGGTGTTTTGCCTAGTGAGCATGCTCAGCCTGATTGTGTTATGTCTGAGACTAAGTCCTCAGTTCAGGCTACTGAGCATGCTCCCACAATTAACCCTAACAGCCTCTTTGCACAGGTACTTGGACTTCGTGCTGTGTCGAAGTTCTGGGATGTGCCTACTGAGCATGCTCAAACTGATAGTCTGCTTTCTGAGCCTGTTGCTCAGGCTACTGGGCATGCTCAGGCACTTAGTGCACCAGAGGCTAGGTCCGGTAAGGACCTCACTGAGCATGTCCGTGAGGTGGCAGGCCCTGATAGGGCAGAGGGTGTCAGGTGTCCTGATGACGTGGCAACTCCGGACTGGCTCGCAGAGGCCCGCCCCTATGATCTGGCACCTCAGTATTGGTCGTCAGACGATGACTGGTGAACTATTTGGGGCGTGGCTGCCATGAGCTCATCAATGACGTGGCGGTTCCGGATAGGTCGCATGTGACGTCACTGATGACATGGCACTCTGCTATTGGACCTTGGTGGTTCCACCCTGGGTTTGGGGCAGACCCAGGTTATAAAAGGGGCTGGAGACAACATGGAGATGCGCAGTCTTCACTTTTGCTCAGTCAGAGCACACCTCCATGTTAGAGCCTCATTGCGGCATAAGCCTATGTTGGGAAGCGATAGGTAGGGTTAGGCGAATGGTGCCTGTCACGCCAAGATTCGTGGCTCGGCACATCAGGGTCAGGCGCCGTGCTTCCCTCCTGCCGTTCCAGTCTTGCTATAGCAGCCCAGTGGCGTTAACTGGGCTGCGGCTGCTGTGCTTCCTGTCTGATTGTGCCCCCTACGCACACGGACAACGCACCTGCTGCGCCACCTATCCGATTGTGCCCCCTACGCACACGGACAACGCACCTGCTGCGCCACCTGTCCGGTTGTGCCCCCTACGCGCACGGACAGCGTACTCCAGGACCCCTGTGGAGTTAACAGGGTGTTCCTTATTTTCCTCGGCTTCCCGGTCAACGCTACTGGTGTACCCATCTGGCCTGACGTGTCCTACACACACGTGGTCAGTCGAGAGGTGGCCAGAAACGTTAATCGGAGGACCGCTCGGCCTGACGTGTCCTACACACGTGGCCGACAGGGCGCTTTCGTGGCGGTCTTCCAGTCAACGCTACCTGGTTACCACCCGGCCTGACGTGTTTCCTGCACACATGGTTGGTGTAGCGCTAGGTGCACCAAAACGCTAATCGGGTTGTCGTCCGGTCTGACGTGTCCCAACACACGTGACCGATTCCCAGAGTTCCTGGGTTATCTCAGAGCCATCCAGCTCTATAGTCTCCGCCTAACCCTCAGGTGCCAGCAGCTCCTTTGTCATCTGGAGCACGGTGGGCCCCGACTGGCGATTAGGATATATACCCCCTGGTCCTAATCTGCCTTTCCCCCTGTAACAGACATCTTGTACCTTTGCAAATGAGTTTCCCAGTTATCACTAAAGATAATGATATCGTCCAAATATGCGGATGCATACTGGACATGGGGCTTTAGGACGATATCCATTAGTCGTTGGAAGGTGGCTGGGGCTCCATGCAACCCAAGTGGCATATCCCGGTACTGGAACAGTGCATGTGGCGTAACAAAGGTAGTTTTCTCTTTGTCCGAGTCAGTGAGGGGAATCTGCCAATAACCTTTTGTTAAGTCAATAGTGGATATGTATCTGGCTGAACCTAGTCTCTCTATAAGTTCATCAACTCTTGGCATGGGGTAGGCATCGAATTTCGATACCTCATTTAACTTGCGAAAATCATTACAAAACCGGATAGTCCCATCGGGCTTGGGCACCAGCACGATAGGACTAGCCCACTCACTCTGGAACTCCTTAATAACCCCGAGCGCCAGCATATTATTTACTTCCTGGGCAATGGCTTGTCTCCGAGCTTCAGGAATTCAATACAGTTTTAACCGTACTCGTGTCTGAGGGTCGGTGACAATGTCATGTTTAATTAGGCGAGTATGGCAAGGTAGTTCTGAAAAAATATCTGCGTTTCTCTGTACAAACTCCTTGCTTTCTTGCATTTCGGTCTTGGATAGCGTGTCTGCAATACCCACCTCTGGTGGTACTATCTGAGGGTCACTTACCTCAGATGTTGGTGCCACTCGAGGCCCACTATCAAGGGTAGTCTCCGCTACCAGACTCTCGGTCCCGCCAGGACTTAAGCAAGTTTATGTGGTAAATTTGTTTGGGTTTTCTATTGTCCGGTTGGTGTACCTTATAATTCACTTCACCTATTCTTTCCAGCACCTCGTATGGCCCCTGCCATTTTGCAAGAAATTCATTTTCTAAAGTAGGTACCAACACCAACACCCGATCCCCAGGTTGAAAAACTCGTGTTTTAGCCGCCCGGTTGTACACATGTTATGCGCGCTCCAAACATTCTTTGACTATTGGCATAACTGCCGCAATTCTGTCCTGCATGAGTGTTATATGTTCAACTACAATGCAGTAAGGAGTCACCTTTTGCTCCCAAGTCTCCTTGGCAATATCCAACAGGCCTCTGGGACACCACCCATAGACCAATTCAAAAGGTGAAAAGCCCGTGGAGGATTGGGGTACGTCTCGTATGGCGAACAAGAGATATGGCAGGAGAGCATCCCAATCCCTCCCGTCCTTATCGACCTCCCTTTTCAACATCCCCTTTAGGGTTTTATTAAAGTGCTCGACAAGACCGTCAGTCTGAGGGTGATACACTGAGGTACGCAGGTGGGAGATTTTTAGTAATTTACATAGTTCTTTGAGTATATGAGACATAAAGGGGGTCCCCTGATCCGTAAGTATCTCTTTCGGAATGCCTGTGCGAGAAAAGATGTTAAAAAGCTCCTTTGAAATTGCTTTTGCATTGGCATTCCGTAAGGGTACAGCCTCCGGATAATGGGTGGCGTAATCCAGTACCACCAAAATGTATTGATGACCCCTGGCAGATTTAACTAATGGACCGACTATATCCATAGCTATCCTCTCAAAAGGCACCTTTATTATTGGCAAGGGTACCAGGGGGCTTCTAAATTGTGTCATAGGTGCAGTCAACTGGCATGTAGGACAGGACTGACAGTACTGAGTTACATCTCCCACCAGACCCAGCCAAAAGAAACGTTGCAGAATACGGTCTTTTGTCTTTTCTCCAGCCAGGTGGCCCCCCAAGGGATGTTTATGTGCCAGGTCTAAAACCACCTGATGAAAGGATTTGGGTACCACTAGCTGTTCCACCACCACTCCTCGCATCTTGTCAATGTGGTACAGCATGCCCTGTTGCACTGCCACATGTGGAAACTCATTTTGAGCTCCTGGGTACACTGGGTTTCCCTCAGAGACCTTCACATTTTCCCATGCCCTTGTTAAAGTAGGATCTTGGTGTTGAGCGGTCCCGAAATTATCACGGGCCACCTCAAGACCTGGTATCTCTATAACATCCTCTAGCGTGTCCGCCTCACCTGCAAACACAGCCAGAGGAGAGTCTACAGATTCTGGAACTACCCCTGTGGTGGGTTCCCCATCATCTTGCTCCAGTGGCTCAGGGGCAAGCCCCAGGGTATCGTTCACCAGTTTTTCTTCAACTGGGGTGTTCACACCATTTTTAATGTTGCACAAGTCCCAGAATAAGGGAATGTCTCTCCCCAGGATTACACTATGCAACATAGTCTTTACGATTACTGCCTATCTTTTGGCCCCCAAGGGCGTGGCAAGAGTTACCCAGGCTGTGAGGTAGTTTTTAGTATCGCCGTGTATGCAACTAATGCCCATAGTTGAGTGTTATTGCACCAGGGTCCACCAAGCTAGCATGTACCAAGGTTACTTGACTGCCAGAGTCTAAGATGGCATTCACACAATAGCCGTTGACCTCAATGCAACACACGTTGTTCATTTCCCGTGAAGATTTCCGCAGCACAGACTGACTGTACATATAATGACAGACGTCTTGTAGTGTTAAAGTCCATCGGCTCTGTAGTTTATGGGCAGTTAGCAGCTACATGGCCGAGCCCACAACATTGCCAACACTGAATAGGCCCTTGCTTCCCAGTTGGGGACCTCAGTCTGGGCCTGTTAACTTGCTGAGAAATCACACTGCTAACATAGTCGTTTGCGGACCTGCTACCCCTAGTTGCAACATTCTCTTCTTTTGAAAAAGGACTAGTTTTAGCAGGACTTTCAAGCGATTTCCTAGAACCCCAGCAAGGCGAAAGAGTCCCCTGGAGTAGGCTTTCAGAAGCGCTGTAACGCTCGACCATATTCACCAACTGGTCAGCGCTAGTTGGGTCACCCTGTCCGACCCACCTCTGGATCTTAGCTGGTAAGGATCGCAGGTACTTGTCTAGTACAACACGTTCCACCATCTGTGCGGGCGTCAAAGTTTCTGGTTGCAGCCATTTTTTCACCAGATGGATGAGGTCATGCATTTGTGAACGTGCTGGCTGATGTGCCACAAAAGTCCATAGATGTACCCTCTGTGCACGTATATATGTGTTTACTCCCAGCCTTGCCAGGATTTCACCTTTTAGTTTAATATAGTCCATAGCATCAGCTCCACTTAGAATATAATATGCCTTTTGCGGATTTCCGATCAGGAATGGAGCGACCACTTCAGCCCATTTGTCCACTGGTAGGCGCTCTAGTTCTGCAATACGTTCAAACACTGCCAGATATGCTTCCACATTATCATCAGCAGTCATTTTAAGTAAAGTCTTTTGTACAGCTTTCTGCGCACTTGCAGAGCTTTGTGCACGGTCCTCCGCGTCTCGCGACTGCCGAACCAAGGACTCCTTTATTGCATTTAACTGCTCTTGCTGCATTTGGTGCTGCTGCTCGAGCGCCTTCTGGAGGTATTGGTCTGTTGTTGCTGGACATTGGCCTGTTGTTGGTTAATGTTGGCCTGCACCAACTGTTTCAGCAGCTCCTCCATATTGCTAGTCTTTTTGCTCTTCAGCAGCACAGGATCTTTCAGCCAGGACATTATCAAGAGACAATGCCCATAGAACGGTTTATCTGCAGTCACAGTCCAATAGCCACTAATGCCCGCATTCTCCACCATTTGTGAGACAGGGGATATAGCTCAGCTGGGATCTTTGCTTTGGTCCAAGCAAGTGGCTATGGATTCACAGATGACAGCGGCAGACTGGCAGGTTCCCCACAGATACGGCAACTGCCGTGTTTATTGTGTACACTTATCTCTCAGTGTTACACATGCAAAAACAGGAAAATAAATGTCTAAGGCCATCTGGCCACTAACTAACAACAGAATGCTAACTACAAAATAAACCTATGTAACAAACAAAACAGTGTTCTCTTACTGTGTCGGTTCCTCAGCACAGCAAGCGGAGGTATGGAGTCTCAGCACCAGCAGCCATGAGCCTGGACTGCTCTCCTCAGCAACCTCCTTGTTCTGAATGCCTCCTGATTATTTCAGCTGATCCAGTGAGGAATCAAAACCTGAATTGAATGTGGAGAAGGGAGCAACCAGTCCCACTGCCATTCCTACTGATTACTCCAGGAAAAACCGAGCCCAAAATTACACTGAAATAAACAGGCTTCAGTGACTAACTTATTGCTGAGCCAGATATAACTTTCACAGCTTTTTCCCAGCCCATTTACATGGGCTGACTGCTCCACAGTCAGTACATGGAGGCATATGAAATGAACCGAGGGGAAACATACCTGTTCTCTAGTACTTCTCCCCTCGGCATCTCACGATATATATATGTGTGTGTGTGTATATATATGTGGGTATAATATATATATATATATATATATATATATGTATGTATATATATATATATATATATATATATATATATATATATATGTATATATATATATATATATATATATATACAGTCAGGGCCAGAAATATTTGGACAGTGACACAAGTTTTGTTATTTTAGCTGTTTACAAAAACATGTTCAGAAATACAATTATATATATAATATGGGCTGAAAGTGCACACTCCCAGCTGCAATATGAGAGTTTTCACATCCAAATCGGAGAAAGGGTTTAGGAATCATAGCTCTGTAATGCATCGCCTCCTCTTTTTCAAGGGACCAAAAGTAATTGGATAAGGGACTCTAAGGGCTGCAATTAACTCTGAAGGTGTCTCCCTCGTTAACCTATAATCAATGAAGTAGTTAAAAGGTCTGGGGTTGATTACAGGTGTGTGGTTTTGCATTTGGAAGCTGTTGCTGTGACCAGACAACATGCGGTCTAAGGAACTCTCAATTGAGGTGAAGCAGAACATCCTGAGGCTGAAAAAAAAGAAAAAATCCATCAGAGAGATAGCAGACATGCTTGGAGTAGCAAAATCAACAGTCGGGTACATTCTGAGAAAAAAGGAATTGATTGGTGAGCTTGGGAACTCAAAAAGGCCTGGGCGTCCACTGATGACAACAGTGGTGGATGATCCCTGCATACTTTCTTTGGTGAAGAAGAACCCGTTCACAACATCAACTGAAGTCCAGAACACTCTCAGTGAAGTAGGTGTATCTGTCTCTAAGTCAACAGTAAAGAGAAGACTCCATGAAAGTAAATACAAAGGGTTCACATCTAGATGCAAACCATTCATCAATTCCAAAAATAGACAGGCCAGAGTTAAATTTGCTGAAAAACACCTCATGAAGCCAGCTCAGTTCTGGAAAAGTATTCTATGGACAGATGAGACAAAAATCAACCTGTACCAGAATGATGGGAAGAAAAAAGTTTGGAGAAGAAAGGGAACGGCACATGATCCAAGGCACACCACATCCTCTGTAAAACATGGTGGAGGACACGTGATGGCATGGGCATGCATGGCTTTCAATGGCACTGGGTCACTTGTGTTTATTGATGACAGAACAGCAGACAAGAGTAGCCGGATGAATTCTGAAGTGTACCGGGATATACTTTCAGCCCAGATTCAGCCAAATGCCGCAAAGTTGATCGGACGGCACTTCATAGTACAGATGGACAATGACCCCAATCATACAGCCAAAGCTACCCAGGAGTTCATGAGTGCAAAAAAGTGGAACATTCTGCAATGGCCAAGTCAATCACCAGATCTTAACCCAATTGAGCATGCATTTCACTTGCTCAAATCCAGACTTAAGACGGAAAGACCCACAAACAAGCAAGACCTGAAGGCTGCGGCTGTAAAGGCCTGGCAAAGCATTAAGAAGGAGGAAACCCAGCGTTTGGTGATGTCCATGGGTTCCAGACTTAAGGCAGTGATTGCCTCCAAAGGATTCGCAACAAAATATTGAAAATAAAAATATTTTGTTTGGGTTTGGTTTATTTGTCCAATTACTTTTGACCTCCTAAAATGTGGAGTGTTTGTAAAGAAATGTGTACAATTCCTACAATTTCTATCAGATATTTTTGTTCAAACCTTCAAATTAAACGTTACAATCTGCACTTGAATTCTGTTGTAGAGGTTTCATTTCAAATCCAATGTGGTGGCATGCAGAGCCCAACTCGCGAAAATTGTGTCGTCCAAATATTTCTGGACCTAACTGTACATACACACATATATATATATATATATATATATACACATACACACACACACACATATATATATATATATATATATATATATATATATACAGTTAGGTCCAGATATATTTGGACAGTGACACAAGTTTTGTTATTTTAGCTGTTTACAAAAACATGTTCAGAAATACAATTATATATATAATATGGGCTGAAAGTGCACACTCCCAGCTGCAATATGAGAGTTTTCACATCCAAATCGGAGAAAGGGTTTAGGAATCATAGCTCTGTAATGCACAGCCTCCTCTTTTTTCAAGGGACCAAAAGTAATTGGACAAGGAACTCTAAGGGCTGCAATTAACTCTGAAGGCGTCTCCCTCGTTAACCTGTAATCAATGAAGTAGTTAAAAGGTCTGGGCTTGATTACAGGTGTGTGGTTTTGCATTTGGAAGCTGTTGCTGTGACCAGACAACATGCGGTCTAAGGAACTCTCAATTGAGGTGAAGCAGAACATCCTGAGGCTGAAAAAAAAGAAAAAATCCATCAGAGAGATAGCAGACATGCTTGGAGTAGCAAAATCAACAGTCGGGTACAGTCTGAGAAAAAAGGAATTGACTGGTGAGATTGGGAACTCAAAAAGGCCTGGGCGTCCACGGATGACAACAGTGGTGGATGATCGCCGCATACTTTCTTTGGTGAAGAAGAACCCGTTCACAACATTAACTGAAGTCCAGAACACTCTCAGTGAAGTAGGTGTATCTGTCTCTAAGTCAACAGTAAAGAGAAGACTCCATGAAAGTAAATACAAAGGGTTCACATCTAGATGCAAACCATTCATCAATTCCAAAAATAGACAGGCCACAGTTAAATTTGCTGAAAAACACCTCATGAAGCCAGCTCAGTTCTGGAAAAGTATTCTATGGACAGATGAGACAAAGATCAACCTGTACCAGAATGATGGGAAGAAAAAAGTTTGGAGAAGAAAGGGAACGGCACATGATCCAAGGCACACCACATCCTCTGTAAAACATCTTGGAGGCAACGTGATGGCATGGGCATGCATGGCTTTCAATGGCACTGGGTCACTTGTGTTTATTGATGACATAACAGCAGACAAGAGTAGACGGATGAATTCTGAAGTGTACCGGGATATACTTTCAGCCCAGATTCAGCCAAATGCCGCAAAGTTGATCGGACGGCGCTTCATAGTACAGATGGACAATGACCCCAAGCATACAGCCAAAGCTACCCAGGAGTTCCTGAGTGCAAAAAAGTGGAACATTCTGCAATGGCCAAGTCAATCACCAGATCTTAACCCAATTGAGCATGCATTTCACTTGCTCAAATCCAGACTTAAGACGGAAAGACCCACAAACAAGCAAGACCTGAAGGCTGCGGCTGTAAAGGCCTGGCAAAGCATTAAGAAGGAGGAAACCCAGCGTTTGGTGATGTCCATGGGTTCCAGACTTAAGGCAGTGATTGCCTCCAAAGTATTCACAACAAAATATTGAAAATAAAAATATTTTGTTTGGGTTTGGTTTATTTGTCCAATTACTTTTGACCTCCTAAAATGTTGAGTGTTTGTAAAGAAATGTGTACAATTCCTACAATTTCTATCAGATATTTTTGTTCAAACCTTCAAATTAAACGTTACAATCTGCACTTGAATTCTGTTGTAGAGATTTCATTTGAAATCCAATGTGGTGGCATGCAGAGCCCAACTCGCGAAAATTGTGTCACTGTCCAAATATTTCTGGACCTAACTGTACATACACACACGTGTGTATATATATATATATATATATATATATATATATATACAGTATATATATATACACACATATATTATATATAATATATGGACCCGCAAAAGCAATTTGCTTGCGAAACGGCCCGCTGTCGTCCGGCGCTGCACAACCTCACCTTCCCTCACCACCTGTATCCCTGATTTGAGCATGGATTAAAGATTTGTATCTATCCAGATCCTTGTGGAGTGCGACCCTTTCTGCCTATTTTCTGGATTTGTATGATCTACATTTTGGGACACGCACCCTGGCCTTGCCTGCTCTCCAGGATTGTGATACCTAGCCGTTCGTGGATCAGCTGTGCCCGGCATTCCTCACCTACCTATATATTATATATATATATATATGTATACATATATATATATATATATGTATATATGTATATATATGTGTATATATATATATATATATATATATATATATATATACATATATATATATATATATATATATATATATATATATATTGTGAGGTAGCGTGGTCGGCTGCACGGCAGAAGACACGGGATCCAGGCACCAATGGTCACAGCACACAGTTTATTGCACAAACAAAGTCCAAAACAGCACACAACACGTTCCGGAATGTCCTCCTCCTGGACCAACAAGCCAGGTTCCAGAAATGGCTCACATGTGTTTCTTTGGCAGAAACTCAGGGAGTTGTGTTCACTCCCTCACACTAGGGGGCCCACGCCCATGTTCCTGTTTCCTTTTAACCCTCCTTTCAGCCTGCAGGGAAACAGCATTAACCCTGGAGTGGCGTTGCTTTCTATACATGGAGGGAGCACAACCGGGGCGAGACGTACCGGCCGTCATAGACAACCCCGGTCACAGTTTCACATACCCCCCCCTCAGTTCAAGCGTGCGGGGTTGAACTCCCGCCATCAAACACGGGCCGCGTGACAAGGCATCGGCGTTGCCCTGCAACCTACTGGCCCGGTGTTCAACCGTAAACCAGAAGTTCTGTAGAGAAAGGAACCACCGGGTAACCCAGCGGAGAGTGATCAGTCACCAAGCGAAACTGCCGTCCCAGCAGGTAATAGCGTTGGGACTCCAAGGCCCACTTGATCGCCAGGCACTCCTTCTCCACTACGCTATAATTCCGCTCGGGAGGGGTGAGCTTCCTACTTAAGAATGTGATGGGGTGTTCCTCAACCTGAACCACCGGAGACAGCACTGCCCCCAGGCCGACCTCAGAGGCGTCAGTCTGTACTACGAACTCCTTCCGGAAATCAGGGTTGACAAGAACGGGCTGTCCGCACAGGACCCCCTTCAGGGCCCGGAAGGAGTCCTTGGCCTGCGGAGTCCAGCGCACCATGACGGACTTCTTGCCTTTGAGAAGGTCCATCAAGGGGGCTGATAGTCCCGCAAAATTTTTTACAAACCTCCTGTAGTACCCCACGATACCCAGGAAGGCCCTAACCTGCTTCGTGGTTAGGGGTCTAGGCCACTTCTGGATCGCCTCAACTTTGTTAATTTTGGGCTTAATCACTCCTTGGCCTATTACGCAGCCCAAGTAGTGGGCTTCCGTGAGCCCCAACGCACATTTCTTGGGATTGGCTGTCAATCCGGCTGTTCGGAGCGCGTTCACCCACTGTTCCAAGTGGGTCCGCCACTCGGAGCTGTAAATAATGATGTCATCAAGGTACGCTGATGCATACGCCTGGTGGGGTTCCAGCACCAAGTCCATCAACCTCTGGAACGTGGCCGGAGCGCCATGTAACCCAAAAGGCAAGACAACATAGTGGAAGAGACCCTCCGGCGTAACAAAAGCGGTTTTCTCCTTGGCGGACTCCGTCAGTGGCACCTGCCAGTACCCCTTGGTCAGGTCGAGCGTGGTGAAATATCGTGCCTGTCCCAGCCTATCAATCAGCTCATCCACCCGGGGCATGGGGTAGAGATCGAACTTGGATATTTCGTTCAATCTCCTAAAGTCATTGCAGAACCTTAAGGAGCCATCGGGTTTTGGTATTAGGACAATGGGACTAGCCCATTCACTCCTGGATTTTTCGATGACCCCCAGGCGTAGCATTGTCTTCACTAGAGTTGAGCGCGGTTCGTGGTTCGAGGTTCTCCAGTTCGCGACTCGAGTGATTTTGGGGGCTGTTCTAGATCGAACTAGAACTCAAGCTTTTTGCTAAAGCTCGATAGTTCTAGATACGTTCGAGAACGGTTCTAGCAGCAAAAAAAACAGCTAATTCCTAGCTGGCTTTCCGCTGTAATAGTGTAAGTCACTCTGTGACTAACACTATTATGACATTTCAGTGTATAGTGTGCGGGAACAGCGCATTCAGATCACTGCTGTATGTATAATGGCGATCGCCATTTTTTTTTTTTTTCCTTGTCTTCCTTCCCTAAGCGCGCGCGTGTTGTGGGGCGGGCCAGCATGTCAGCCAATCCCAGACACACACACAGCTAAGTGGACTTTTAGCCAGAGAAGCAACAGCATGTGTGATAGGATGTCCATGTCACATGTCCCTGCATTATAAAACCGGACATTTTCCTCCAGCACGCCATTATCTGCCTTCTGCGTCCTTGGTGTCAGACATCACTGGCGCAGCTCCTATCGCCGATACCACTGTATACGCTCCATACACAGTGCTGGACAGCTTAGGGATAGCACTTTCTATCAGTCCTTTTAAGGGCTCATACCGGCAGGGTCAGAGCCATAGGTGACAGGTCCGTGAAAACAGAGTTTAACAGCTACACAAGATGACAGCGTCTGTGTAGCTAAGGTCAAGGATTTCCTCGCTGCATTTCCCCATTAGGAGGGATAGAAAGGCAGGCTTCCTTTCCTCTACCCAGAGACCCACAACCCTGCCATTGTACCCTCCTGCCCTTTGCACACTCCAACTCATTGTTACTAAGCCATTATACAAGCAAACACTGAGTGTACTTAGTGGCATCCTAAACGTGGCTGTTGGACTTCTGTATCGTCCCACAAGTGCAAAGATATTTGCAGCACGTCTGCCTGCATTGCACACTCAAACTCATTGTTACTTACTAAGACATTATAATACCAAAAATTGAGTAAACTTCGTGGCATACAAGAAGTGGCTGTTGTACTCCATTAGTGCCCCACTGGTGCAAATCTATGTGCAGCACCTCTGCATGACACCCTCATGCACATTTTGCTACGCTAATTTTATAGCAAACTCAGGGAATTCCTTGCTGCATTTGATCATTTGGAGGGATAGAAAGTGAGGCTTCCTTTAGCTTTTCCTTCTGTTCATAGACAGCATCTCCAAGTCCACACCCGAAGAGCAATTTCTCCTCCACGTGTAAGTGTGGAGAGGCAGCTAGTGCGCATGCGTGTGCCGATTTACCCCAGCAGCAGCCTAACTCCAGTGTTTTGCCTAGTGAGTATGCTCAGCCTGACTGTGCCATTCCTGAGGCTAAGTCTTCATTTCGGGATACAGCGCATGCTCCCATACTTAGTGCGAAAAGCCTCTTTGCACAGGTACTTGCATTCCGTGCCGGGTCTAAGTCCTGTTTTGTGCCTAGACACCATGCTAAAGCTGATAGTCTTTTTTCAGAGACTGTATTTCATGCTACTGAGCATGTTCAGGCACTTATTGCATCAGAGACTAGGTCCGGTAATGAACTCTTTGGCCCTGCCCCTGATGTGGGGGGCCCATATAGACCACAGGGCATCAGGTGTCCTGACGATGTGGCTAGGCCACTCCCAAATGGCTTGCAGAGGCCCGCCCCTATGACTTGTCACCTCATTATTGATGGTCAGACGATAACTGGTGAGGTGTTTGTGTCGTGGCAGCCATGAGGTCATTATTGAAGTTGCGGTTCCAAATAGGACGCTAGTTATGCCACTCATGACGTGTCACTCTGCTTTTGTCTCCAGGAGGTGCATTGTGGTCCACCCTGGTTTGGGGCGGACCCAGGTTATAGATGGGGCTGGAGCCAACAAGGAGGTGCGCAGTCTTCTATTATGCTCCGAAAGAGCACACCTCCATGTGTTGAACCCATTGCGGCTTTAGGCCAGAGGTAGGCAGGGATAGGGCGTCGATGCAGGCTGCCACCACAGTTGGTAACGCAGAACGGTTAAGACCAGATCCTGTCTTACAAGTCCTGCTTGTGCAGCCCAGTGGCATTAACAGGCCTGCTGCTGCTGATGCGCCTGCTGTCCACAGGTGTGGCCCCAATGCACACGGTCAGCGTACTGAATGGCCCCTGTGATGTTAACATGGAGTTCCTGGGCTGGGTGGGCGTGTGGACCCTGTGACGCTAACAGGGCTCCCAGTCTCCAGATCCGAGTGGCGTCTAACTCTGTTCAGGCAACTATTAGTTTCATAGCCACACAGCTCTGTATCCTCCACCTAACCTTCCAGTTGCCAACCTCTCCTTTTCCATCTGGGAGCACGGTGGACACTGACTGCTGATGGGGATATATACCTTTCTCTTTCTTTTCTTATTAATTTTCGTTATATAGCGGTAACATAGTATATACCACCTTATCCAAATCTGCCAGTCCCACCGTAACAGATGGTGTTTCTTCATCAAATGTTACTTTTGCTTAACCAACAAACCCACGGACAAAAACTTTTTTCCCCTTTCCAACACACCTGTTCCCCTTTCCACCAGCATCTGTCCTTTTTCAACTCATTTGGTATATGACCAAAAGTGCAACTCTGCAGGGACACCGTACTCAATGCCATCTCAGCACAGCAGCCAGCCTTCTGTCCCTCAGATGTGGACAAGTAAAAGACCATTTCCTCCTATCCATGACAAAGCGTTGAGATTCACTCTGTGCAGCACTGGTGTTTACTGATAAAAGCAGATCTAAGAATCCGTACCACCTTCTGCAGATACTCCTGTATACGTGCGTCCCTTTCTATGGCAGGAATTATTTCGCCGAATTTGGTCTTGTACCGAGGATCTAACATTGTGGCAACCCAGTAGTTAGCATTACTTCGAATTCGTACAATCCGAGGGTCATGTTGTGGGTAGTGCAGCAAGAAGGCGCTCATGTGTCTTGTGCATCCAGGAGGACCAAGTCCTTGGTTTGCTGGTGGCAGAGAGGTGAGAATCGTGCCTCCTTCCTCTGCCCTCTCCCCCCAACCTCGCACAACCGAAATGTGAGCAAGCTCTCACTCATCTGCTGAGTCTTCCATGCCCATCGCCAGTTTGTCCTCCATTTCTTCATGGGCTCCTGCACCTTCCTCAACAATTTTTGCTGATACTATGCGCCCTTGTTAATCCCTATCCCCCACCATGACTGCCGCCTAGGTGCCGCTCACCGTATGGACCTTGTACATCTTATTATCCCTTCTGCATATGACTCCTCCTGTACTTCCTCCCCTTCCTCTTGGACCAACACCTGACTCCGAATAATGCTTACAGTGTGCTCCATCTTGTAGATGACCAGAATTGTCACGCTGAGAATGGCATCACCAGTGCTAAACATCTTCGTCGACATTTGTAAACTGTGTAGAAGGATGCATAGGTCCTTGATCTGACACCACTCCAGCAGCGTGATCTGCACCACCTCTGGATCAAGTTAGCCCAGGGTATACGTCATACCGTATTTCAGCAGGGCTCTGCGGTGCTGCCACAGACGCTGCAACATGTGCAGATTCCAATTCCTGCGTGTCGGAACATCGCATTTCTGGCGTTTAACCGCCAGACCCTAAGACTTCAGGAGCGATGAAAGTTGTTGAGCTGCTGGGTGCGAAGGATGAAAGTGAGCACATAGCAGCGTGCCCGCTGCACAAGGCCATGTAGGCCGGGATGGTATTTTAAAAATTGCTGGAGAATCAGATTCAACACGTGAGCCATACAAGGCACGTATGTCACATTGCCCTGACGAAGGGCCGCAGACAAGTTTGCATCATTGCCGCACACGGCTGTTAAGTCACCAACGTAGTCCACTCAATCAATTTGTACTCCGGTCGCCAGGTGACAACGTGTTCCTTTCGTGCATAGTGCTGATGATGGGAAAGGAGTCGATGCCTGCGGCGCAGGTGGACGCAGGTTATGGTCACCCACTGGGTTGCGTTACCTTGACAGATACAGAACCACAGGCTGAATGTAGGTGGTGGGTATCTCACAGATGAAGTACCATCATTCAGCTACAACCAATGGGAAGACACCACACCCTTTTTTAGGCCCCTCCTGTCTGCAGACCACTGCCAGACAAAGCTATGAACCTCTTGTTACTGTTACCCCCAGTTCAGTTTTATGAGTTTGTGTGCTTGTTACCTGACTACTTTTCCTGCTTGCTGTTTATGTACCTCGTTGGCCAATCTGCATTTCACCTCTGCTTGTTTTCTGATTAAGTCCTGGCCATCCCATTCTGTTCCTCTTCCTCAATTAATGTTTTTGACCCTGCATGACTACTATTCTCTGGAACTGCAGCCTTCCACAGGTATTGATCAACTTGGGCCCTGTGTAATTCCAAATCACTGTATAGGGGTTAAAGGGTTTCAGGGTTCTGGGTGTCCAGCTTGGTGAGTGGCTTGCCTCTAGCCTATCCTTTACAGCCCATCTGAGTGTGTCGATCCAGGCAGGCGTTACACCGTGCCCTCTGCAGAAGGCCATGTAGGCCAGGATAGTGTTTTAAAAATTGCTGGACAACCAGGTTCAACACGTGAGCCATACAAGGCACGTGTGCCACATTGCCCTGAAGAAGGGTCGCAGACTGGTTTGCATCATTGTCGCACCCGACCTTCCCTGGCTGCTGGTTGAGTGGAGACAACCATTGATTAAACTCGGTCTCACTCTCCAGAGCTAACCGTCCACAATTCCTCAGCGGTGTCTCACATTTCCCCTACATTTCAAAGTAAACATTTGACCGCCTAATAGCCTTGAGCTCTGCTGCCAGCATAGTAAGGAGGTGTGTGGGATTCCTTGGGCGCAGTTACAACGTGGGTGGCCTGACCACACAGGGTTTGGGCCGAGGTGGAGGACCCACACGAGGTTGAGGAGGCAGAAGCAGTGGAGGAACTTGTACATACAGAGGAAGGATTGACACACAAGTCGTGGGGGCGGCAAGACTTGTACAGCAAACCCTTCTCCATCTATCACCATAGTTACCCAGTGCCCAGTCAGCAACATGTAACTCTCCTGTCCATGCTTACTGGTCCAAGTATCTGTGGTGAAATGCACCCTGTCACACACAGAGTTTCTCAAGGAATCGGTGAGGTTGTGTGCGACCTGCTGTGGTAGCGCGGGCACACCTTTCTTGAAAAAGGAGTGACGACTGGCCATCGGCTCTTGGGGCACTGCAATGGGCATAAGGTCTCGAAAATCCTTGGTCTCAAAAGGGTGTAAAGGCAGCCTTTCTGTTGCCAACAAGTTGCAGATGATGAAACTCAACCTCTTAGGCATGTCATGCCCTTCGAAAATCATGTAAAACACAGCGAGGGGACTCCAACCACAGTCTCCCTTGTTGCCACTAATTGGGCCACACACACCCCACTTGACTGGCATCAGTTTACCCCCCTTTTGAAAAAGAAAAAGATGCTTTGCATGAAGCACTCTCAAAAATACGCGTGCCTTTCCCGTCCCCTGGATGACCCAGGGGATGAAAAGTCCTCTGAGAGCCATGACTTGTTCATCTTGGTTCTTTTAGAAACACAGCGAGGGGACTCCAACCACAGTCTCCCTCGTTGCCACTAATTGGGCCACACACACCCCACTTGACTGGCATCAGTTGACCCCCCTTTTGAAAAAGAAAAAGATGCTTTGCATGAAGTACTCTCAAAAATACGCATGCCTTTCCCATCCCCTGGATGACCCAGGGGAAGAAAAGTCCTCTGAGAGCCATGACTTGTTCATCTTGGTTCTTTTAGAAACACGGCGAGGGGACTCCAACCACAGTCTCCCTCGTTGCCACTAATTGGGCCACACACACCCCACTTGACTGGCATCAGTTGACCCCCCTTTAGAAAAAGAAAAAGATGCTTTGCATGAAGCACTCTCAAAAATACGCGTGCCTTTCCCGTCCCCTGGATGACCCAGGGGAAGAAAAGTCCTCTGAGAGCCATGTCCACATTGTCAGTGGACAGACGCGTGTGCTTATCTGCCAGCAGACCCCCAGCAGCACTGAAGACAGGTTCCAAGAGAATGCTGGCTGCAGGACACGACAAGATCCCCAAGGCGTATGTGGCAAGCTCAGGCAATTTAACCAGATTGGAAGCCTAAAATGAGCAGGGCTCAAGTTGCACAGCAATGGCATCGATGTTTCCTTGCATATACTAATATATCTGTGTCTCCTCCTCTTTTTCCTTGTCCAGCTCTTTTGTTTTCGCATGAGTATATGTCCTTGTCACTTTCCCATGTGTTTGTGTTGTGAGTTGTTTATCACCTTTTGGACACCTTTGAGGGTGTTTTCTAGGTGTTTTTATGTGTTTGTGATTGCCTGCCATTGTTTCCTATGCAGTTCGAGTTCGGTTCGTCGAACGTTTGACGAACCGAACTCGAACGGGACCTCCGTTCGGCGAACCGACCTCAAGCCGAACAGCGACCGGTTCGCTCATCTCTAGTTTTCACTTCCTCTGATATGGCTTGTCTTCGAGCCTCCGGCACCCGGTATGACTTCAGGCGTACCTTCAGGTGAGGCTCGGTGACAATGTCATGTCGTATCAGACTGGTCCTACCAGGTAGCTTGGAGAAGACATCGGGGTTCTGCTGAACCAGCCGTCTGGCCTCTCGCCTCTGTTGCTTGGTGAGGGCTTCTCCAATCCTTTCTTCCGGTTCGTCCTCTCCGGAGGTCGCTGGAGCCGGGTTTGAACGACCCGAAGAGGAGGGAGATGGGGAAAAATCAACCATCAGGCTTTCCTGTTCCTGCCAAGGTTTTAACAGGTTGACATGGTATATTTGTTCAGGTTTCCGCCTACCGGGCTGCAATAACTTATAGTTGACCACCCCGATTCTTTCCTTTATCTCGTAGGGGCCTTGCCACTGAGCCAGGAATTTACTCTCTGCCGTGGGGACCAATACCAACACCCGATCCCCGGGGTTAAAGGTCCGCACGGTGGCTTGTCTATTGTAGCGGCCGCTTTGCGCGGCCTGAGCCTCCTGTAAATGCTCCTTCACAATTGGCATGACGGCGCTTATGCGGTTCTGCATTCCTAAAATATGTTCAATCACACTTTTATGGGGGGTGGGCTCCTGCTCCCATGTTTCCTTTGCCAGGTCCAACAATCCCCAGGGATGTCGCCCGTATAACAACTCAAAAGGCAAAAACCCCGTGGATGCCTGTGGCACCTCTCGGATGGCAAACATAAAATAGGGAAGCATCATATCCCAGTCTTTCCCGTCTTTGGAAATCACCCTTTTGAGCATGGTTTTCAGGGATTTATTGAATCGCTCCACTAAACCGTCCGTTTGAGGATGATACACAGACGTACGCAACTGCTTGATCTGGAGTAGCCGGCATAGCTCTTTGGTCACTTTAGACATGAATGGGGTCCCCTGATCCGTAAGGATCTCGTTGGGCAACCCCACCCGGCAGAACACAGCAAACAACTCCCAAGCTATAAGCTTCGCTGCAGTATGTCTGAGAGGTATCGCCTCTGGATACCGGGTGGCGTAGTCAACGATCACTAGGATGTGTTGGTGCCCTCGAGCGGACTTTACGAGGGGCCCCACCAGATCCATCCCTATCCGTTCAAAAGGGACTTCTATAATGGGTAACGGTACCAACGGACTGCGAAAGTGGGCCAGGGGTGCGGTAAGCTGACACTCCGGGCAGGTTTCGCAGAACCGTTTTACCTCCCCAAAGACCCCGGGCCAATAGAGCCTTTGCAATATTCGCTCCTGCGTTTTCTTGACCCCTAGGTGGCCACTCATCAGGTGTTTATGAGCCAAGTTGAGGACCCGCCGGCGATATGGCTGGGGCACCACCAACTGCTCTACCCCCACGCCCCATATTTCATCTACCCGGTAGAGTAAATCCTGCTTAAGAGCGAAATGGGGGTACCTTACCTGGGCACCGAGCAGCTGTGCCACCCCGTCAACCACTGTCACCCGACTCCGGGCATGTATTAATGTAGGGTCCTGGAGTTGGGCTGTCCCAAACGTATCCGGGGACGCCTCCAACTCCGGGATGGGCTCGACCATCTCAGCCTCTCCTGCCAATACCTCTAGGGGTGACCTATCGGGTTCACATTCTGTCCCTATCATGGGGACCCCTACGGCAGGCGTCCCGGATTCGGGATTGTCGGGCTCAAGTCCCGGACTTTCCAATACCTGAGGGGACTTAGGAGGCCCCTTCTATAGAGTCCAAAAATACGGCAGATCCCTTCCTAGGATCACGTCATAGGGAAGAGTGTTCATAAGTCCCAGCTCATGTTGCACCTGACCGCAGGGTGTTGTGATGGTGACAACCCCCGTGGGATATGGTAAGAAAAAGGATGGCACCTCCTGTCAGTGTGTCAACAAGATATTGGGGTGCACTTTAGGTTCCAAAGCCATAAAGTGAAATGTAGACAAGGCACTCCCAACAGGGAGTTGGGAGTGCCTTGTCTACTTTTCAACCCCCGTGGGATAGTCTCGGCGGTCCCCATGTATGCAAACCACCCCACTGTACGTCCTGTGGCCTTTACTTCAGCCATTAGGGTTGATCGCACAAGGGTCACTAATCATCCGGAATCCAACAAGCCTGTAACCGGACATCCATTCACCTGTATTTGGCACAAGTGGGGCTCAGTCTCCGGGGAGACAAGGTCCGCGGTACACACCGCCTGAGCATACATTGAACCCCGCCGGGTAACCCCACAATCCATGGGCTCCGTGGTGATTGGACACTGGGCTTCCATATGTCCCACCCGCTGGCACCACCAACATCTAATAGGGAAGGAAACCCCCTTGACGAGTTGTCGTTTAGGGTACATAGCCTTCGAGACCTCAGGGACGGCGGGCGCGGCCTCAGACGGGACGGTAGCGGACTCCCGCACCGGTGTCAGCGGTGGGTCCTTGGCCCGAGGCTTGGAGGGGCCGGACCGACGGGCGGCACGCAAAGTCTCAGTGTCCCGTATCAAGTCCTGCGTAGCCACATGCCGCTCCACCAGGCACACTAATTGGTCCAGGGTACTTGGGTCGCCCTGTCCTACCCACCGTTGAATGGTGACGGGTAAAGTGCGCACAAAGCGATAAACCACTACCCTCTCCACCATTTGCGCAGGGCTCAGAGTGTCAGGCTGCAACCACTTCTTTACCAGATGCAACAAGTCATAGGCCTGGGAGCGTACGGGTTTGACTTCCTCATAGAACCACTGATTTACCCGCTGAGCCTGTACATAGGTATTCACCCCCAACCGAGCAAGTATTTCGGCTTTCAGGGTCTCAAATTCTATGGCGTCCTCGGTACAGAGGTCCAGGTACGCTTTTTGGGGCTCCCCTGTCAGATAGGGCAACAATACCTCAGCCCACTGGGGGGTCGGCAGCTTCTCCCGCTCGGCCACCCGCTCAAACACCGCCAGGAACGCTTCCACATCATCCCCCGGGGTCATCTTTTGCAATGCTTGTCTCACCGCTTTCCGGACGCTGCCATCGTCACCCGGTCCTGGGGTTGTTTCTGCCGGTCCGGCACGGATCGACTTGGCCAGGAGAACCATCTGTTCTTGGTGCCTTTGTTCCTGCAATTGCAAGGAGTGCTGGTGCTGTTGCTGCTGACGATCCAACGACCGAAGCAGGTGTGCATTGGTCTGTTGTTGCTGTACATTAGCCTGAGCCAGCTGCTTAAGTATGTCCTCCATGGCGTCGCCGGGTTTGGGCTTTAGTATAGCTGCTCGAATCCAGGACATGCGCTACTGGGTCACCAGGGATGGATGCTACACCTCACCGGGCTGGCATGCCCGCATTCTCCACCATCTGTGAGGTAGCGTGGTCGGCTGCGCGGCAGAAGACACGGGATCCAGGCACCAATGGTCACAGCACACGGTTTATTGCACAAACACAGTCCAAAACAGCACACAACACGTTCCGGAATGTCCTCCTCCTGGACCAACAAGCCAGGTTCCAGAAATGGCTCACATGTGTTTCTTTGGCAGAAACTCACATAGTTGTGTTCACTCCCTCACACTAGGGGGCCCACGCCCATGTTCCTGTTTCCTTTTAACCCTCCTTTCAGCCTGCAGGGAAACAGCATTAACCCTGGAGTGGAGTTGCTTTCTATACATGGAGGGAGCACAACCGGGGTGAGACGTACCGGCCGTCATAGACAATCCCGGTCACAGTCTCACATAATATACATACATATATACATACATATATACATACATATATATACATCTATACATACATATACCTACATCTATACATACATATATATACATATATATACATCTATCCATACATATATACATCTATACATACATATATATACATCTATACATATATATACATCTATACATACATATATACATACATATATATACATACATATATATATATATATATATATATATATATATATACATATATATATATATATATATATATATATATATACATACACATATATATATACATATATATATATATATATATATATATATATATACACATATATATATATATATATATATATATATACAGTTAGGTCCAGAAATATTTGGACAGTGACACAATTTTTGCGAGTTGGGCTCTGCATGCCACCAGATTGGATTTGAAATGAAACCTCTACAACAGAATTCAAGTGCAGATTGTAACGTTTAATTTGAAGGTTTGAACAAAAATATCTGATAGAAATTGTAGGAATTGTACACATTTCTTTACAAACACTCCACATTTTAGGAGGTCAAAAGTAATTGGACAAATAAACCAAACCCAAACAAAATATTTTTATTTTCAATATTTTGTTGCGAATCCTTTGGAGGCAATCACTGCCTTAAGTCTGGAACCCATGGACATCACCAAACGCTGGGTTTCCTCCTTCTTAATGCTTTGCCAGGCCTTTACAGCCGCAGCCTTCAGGTCTTGCTTGTTTGTGGGTCTTTCCGTCTTAAGTCTGGATTTGAGCAAGTGAAATGCATGCTCAATTGGGCTAAGATCTGGTGATTGACTTGGCCATTGCAGAATGTTCCACTTTTTTGCACTCATGAACTCCTGGGTAGCTTTGGCTGTATGCTTGGGGTCATTGTCCATCTGTACTATGAAGCGCTGTCCGATCAACATTGCGGCATGTGGCTGCTAAAATAACAAAACTTGTTTCACTGTCCAAATATTTCTGGACCTAACTGTATGTATGTATGTATGTGTGTGTGTATATATGTATATTTATATATATAGATATATATGTGTGTATGTATATATATGTATGTATGTGTGTGTATATATATATATATATATATATGTATGTGTGTATATATATATATATACACATATATATATATATATATATATACATATATATATATATATATATATATATATATATATATATATATATATATATACAGTTAGGTCCAGAAATATTTGGACAGTGACACAAGTTTTGTTATTTTAGCTGTTTACAAAAACATGTTCAGAAATACAATTATATATATAATATGGGCTGAAAGTGCACACTCCCAGCTGCAATATGAGAGTTTTCACATCCAAATCAGAGAAAGGGTTTAGGAATCATAGCTCTGTAATGCATAGCCTCCTCTTTTTCAAGGGACCAAAAGTAATTGGATAAGGGACTCTAAGGGCTGCAATTAACTCTGAAGGCATCTCCCTCGTTAACCTGTAATCAATGAAGTAGTTAAAAGGTCTGGGGTTGATTACAGGTGTGTGGTTTTGCATTTGGAAGCTGTTGCTGTGACCAGACAACATGCGGTCTAAGGAACTCTCAATTGAGGTGAAGCAGAACATCCTGAGGCTGAAAAAAAGAAAAAATCCATCAGAGAGATAGCAGACATGCTTGGAGTAGCAAAATAAACAGTCGGGTACATTCTGAGAAAAAAGGAATTGACTGGTGAGCTTGGGAACTCAAAAAGGCCTGGCGTCCACGGATGACAACAGTGGTGGATGATCGCCGCATACTTTCTTTGGTGAAGAAGAACCTGTTCACATCAACTGAAGTCCAGAACACTCTCAGTGAAGTAGGTGTATCTGTCTCTAAGTCAACACTAAAGAGAAGACTCCATGAAAGTAAATACAAGGGGTTCACATCTAGATGCAAACCATTCATCAATTCCAAAAATAGACAGGCCAGAGTTAAACTTGCTGAAAAACACCTCATGAAGCCAGCTCAGTTCTGGAAAAAGATTCTATGGACAGATGAGACAAAGATCAACCTGTACCAGAATTATGGGAAGAAAAAAGTTTGGAGAAGAAAGGGAACGGCACATGATCCAAGGCACACCACATCCTCTGTAAAACATGGTGGAGACAACGTGATGGCATGGGCATGCATGGCTTTCAATGGCACTGGGTCACTTGTGTTTATTGTTGACATAACAGCAGACAAGAGTAGCCGGATGAATTCTGAAGTGTACCGGGATATACTTTCAGCCCAGATTCAGCCAAATGCCGCAAAGTTGATCGGACGGCGCTTCATAGTACAGATGGACAATGACCCCAAGCATACAGCCAAAGCTACCCAGGAGTTCATGAGTGCAAAAAAGTGGAACATTCTGCAATGGCCAAGTCAATCACCAGATCTTAACCCAATTGAGCATGCATTTCACTTGCTCAAATCCAGACTTAAGACGGAAAGACCCACAAACAAGCAAGACCTGAAGGCTGCGGCTGTAAAGGCCTGGCAAAGCATTAAGAAGGAGGAAACCCAGCGTTTGGTGATGTCCATGGGTTCCAGACTTAAGGCAGTGATTGCCTCCAAAGGATTCGCAACAAAATATTGAAAATAAAAATATTTTGTTTGGGTTTGGTTTATTTGTCCAATTACTTTTGACCTCCTAAAATGTGGAGTGTTTGTAAAGAAATGTGTACAATTCCTACAATTTCTATCAGATATTTTTGTTCAAACCTTCAAATTAAACGTTACAATCTGCACTTGAATTCTGTTGTAAAGGTTTCATTTCAAATCCAATGTGGTGGCATGCAGAGCCCAACTCGCGAAAATTGTGTCACTGTCCAAATATTTTTGGACCTAACTGTATATATATATATATATATACACACACACACACACACACACACACACACACACACACACACACACACACACACACACACACATATATATATATATATACAGTTAGGTCCAGAAATATTTGGACAGTGAAACAAGTTTTGTTATTTTAGCTGTTTACAAAAACATGTTCAGAAATACAATTATATATATAATATGGGCTGAAAGTGCACACTCCCAGCTGCAATATGAGAGTTTTCACATCCAAATCGGAGAAAGGGTTTAGGAATCATAGCTCTGTAATGCATAGCCTCCTCTTTTTAAAGGGACCAAAAGTAATTGGACAAGGGACTCTAAGGGCTGCAATTAACTCTGAAGGCGTCTCTCTCGTTAACCTGTAATCAATGAAGTAGTTAAAAGGTCTGGGGTTGATTACAGGTGTGTGGTTTTGCATTTGGAAGCTGTTGCTGTGACCAGACAACATGCGGTCTAAGGAACTCTCAATTGAGGTGAAGCAGAACATCCTGAGGCTGAAAAAAAAGAAAAAATCCATCAGAGAGATAGCAGACATGCTTGGAGTAGCAAAATCAACAGTCGGGTACATTCTGAGAAAAAAGAAATTGACTGGTGAGCTTGGGAACTCAAAAAGGCCTGGGCGTCCACGGATGACAACAGTGGTGGATGATCGCCGCATACTTTATTTGGTGAAGAAGAACCCGTTCACAACATCAACTGAAGTCCAGAACACTCTCAGTGAAGTAGGTGTATCTGTCTCTAAGTCAACAGTAAAGAGAAGACTCCATGAAAGTAAATACAAAGGGTTCCCATCTAGATGCAAACCATTCATCAATTCCAAAAATAGACAGGCCAGAGTTAAATTTCCTGAAAAACACCTCATGAAGCCAGCTCAGTTCTGGAAAAGTATTCTATGGACAGATGAGACAAAGATCAACCTGTACCAGAATTATGGGAAGAAAAAAGTTTGGAGAAGAAAGGGAACGGCACATGATCCAAGGCACACCACATCCTCTGTAAAACATGGTGGAGGCAACGTGATGGCATGGGCATGCATGGCTTTCAATGGCACTGGGTCACTTGTGTTTATTGATGACATAACAGCAGACAATAGTAGCCGGATGAATTCTGAAGTGTACCGGGATATAGTTTCAGCCCAGATTCAGCCAAATGCCGCAAAGTTGATCGGACGGCGCTTCATAGTACAGATGGACAATGACCCCAAGCATACAGCCAAAGCTACCCAGGAGTTCATGAGTGCAAAAAAGTGGAACATTCTGCAATGGCCAAGTCAATCACCAGATCTTAACCCAATTGAGCATGCATTTCACTTGCTCAAATCCAGACTTAAGACGGAAAGACCCACAAACAAGCAAGACCTGAAGGCTGCGGCTGTAAAGGCCTGGCAAAGCATTAAGAAGGAGGAAACCCAGCGTTTGGTGATGTCCATGGGTTCCAGACTTAAGGCAGTGATTGCCTCCAAAGGATTCGCAACAAAATTTTGAAAATAAAAATATTTTGTTTGGGTTTGGTTTATTTGTCCAATTACTTTTGACCTCCTAAAATGTGGAGTGTTTGTAAAGAAATGTGTACAATTCCTACAATTTCTATCAGATATTTTTGTTCAAACCTTCAAATTAAACGTTACAATCTGCACTTGAATTCTGTTGTAGAGGTTTCATTTCAAATCCAATGTGGTGGCATGCAGAGCCCAACTCGCGAAAATTGTGTCACTGTCCAAATATTTCTGGACCTAACTGTATATATATATATATATATGTATATATATGTATGTGTGTGTATATATATATATATATATATATATATATATATGTATGTGTGTGTATGTATATATATATATATATACATATATATATATATATACATATACATGTGTATATATATATATATATGTATATATATATATATATATATATATATATATATATATATATATATATATATATATCAGTGCCTACAAGTAGTATTCAACCCCCTGCAGATTTAGCAGGTTTGATGAGATGCAAATAAGTTAGAGCCTGCAAACTTCAAACAAGAGCAGGATTTATTAACAGATGCATAAATCTTACAAACCAACAAGTTATGTTGCTTAGTTAAATTTTAATAAATTTTCAACATAAAAGTGTGGGTCAATTATTATTCAACCCCTAGGTTTAATATTTTGTGGAATAACCCTTGTTTGCAATTACATCTAATAATCGTCTTTTATAAGACCTGATCAGGCCGGCACAGGTCTCTGGAGTTATCTTGGCCCACTCCTCCATGCAGATCTTCTCCAAGTTATCTAGGTTCTTTGGGTGTCTCATGTGGACTTTAATCTTGAGCTCCTTCCACAAGTTTTCAATTGGGTTAAGGTCAGGAGACTGACTAGGCCACTGCAACACCTTGATTTTTTCCCTCTTGAACCAGGCCTTGGTTTTCTTGGCTGTGTGCTTTGGGTCGTTGTCTTGTTGGAAGATGAAATGACGACCCATCTTAAGATCCTTGATGGAGGAGCAGAGGTTCTTGGCCAAAATCTCCAGGTAGGCTGTGCTATCCATCTTCCCATGGATGCCCAGGTGTTGTGAATGTTAGTTATGTCTTGGCTACTGGGAGGCTCCCTCTGGAGGCCAGGAAGGGTTTGGACAGAGACCAGGTGTGTTGTGCAGTGGGTGTTTCCTTTCCTAACTCTCTGCTTATTTAAGTCCTGGTCTGATTGCAGGCTGCTGCCGGATGTCAGTTGTTCTTTGTATCTCTAGCCTGCTTAATCCTGCTCTACATCACATCCACTCCAGATAAGTTCTTGCTCTTTACTTATTGCCTGGTTCTTTTGCTTATCTGGGTTTGTTATCTGTTGTGGTTGGTTTCAGTTTATTTCCTTCCAGGGATTTTCCCCCTCAGTGGATTGTTGAGGAATTCCCTGCAGTTCTGTGTGGAGTATAGCTCCTTTGGGTCCATGTGTTTATGGCTTGTTGAATTTGTTATAATTCTTGTTTTCTGTTCATTGGTATGACAAGGGCACCTGTTATAGGACGGAGTTCAGATTGAGCGATCTGAGGGCCTTTTTGTACTATCAGAAAGTTGGTATTTTGCAGGGTTTTTTTCTGGCTACCATCAGTCCCTTTTCTGTCCTTTCCTATTTTAGTCAGCGGGGGCCTCACCTTTTGCTAATCCTGTCATCTACCTGTGTATTGTGTTTTTCCTATATCACCGCAGTCTTTGAATGTGGGGGGCTTGCTATTCTTGTCTATTTTCTGAGACAGAGAGTTATTCATCTTGGATAGTTAGTTCTCCGGCTGGGTTTGCGGTGCACAGGATGTTAGTTCACCACTCGGCTACTTTTAGTTGTGTTGGTTAGTAAGGGGATGGCGGCCAGATTAGTTGCCAATGCTCTTGTCACCTTTTTGCCAATGATTTGTGGTGATCTTCCATGGTTCCGGATCATAACACCCAGGCCCCTTGGTTGAGAAACAGCCCCACAGCATGATGCTGCCACCACCATGCTTGACTGTAGGGATGGTATTCTTGGGGTCATATGCAGTGCCATCCAGTCTCCAAACGTCACATGTGTGGTTGGCACCAAAGATCTCGATCTTGGTCTCATCAGACCAGAGAACATTGAACCAGTCTGTCTCAGAGTCCTCCAAGTGATCATGAGCAAACTGTAGACAAGCCTTGACATGACCCTTTGAAAGTAAAGGTACCTTACGCGCTCATCTGGAACGGAGACCAATGCGCTGCAGTACGTTACTTATTGTATTGACTGAAACCAATGTCCCCACTGCCATGAGATCTTCCCGGAGCTCCTTCCTTGTTGTCCATGGGTTAGCCTTGACTCTTCGGACAAGCCTGGCCTCGGCACGGGTGGAAACTTTCAAAGGCTGTCCAGGCAGTGGAAGGCTAACAGTAGTTCCATAAGCCTTCCACTTCCGGATGATGCTCCCAACAGTGGAGACAGGTAAGCCCAACTCCTTGGAAAGGGTTTTGTACCCCTTGCCAGCCTTGTGACCCTCCACGATCTTGTCTCCGATTGCCTTGGAATGCTCTTTTGTCTTTCCCATGTTGACCAAGTATGAGTGCTGTTCACAAGTTTATGGAGGGTCTTAATTAGTCAGAAAAGGCTGGAAAAAGAGATAATTAATAGTGATGAGCGAGTACTAAAAAGCTCGGGTGCTCGAAGCTCGGGCCGAGCCTCCCAAGATACTCGTGTACTCGGCCCGAGCAACGAGCCCAATGTTATCCTATGGGAGACCCGAGTATTTTTGTGAAATGACCTCCCGGCAGCATGGAGAAACCCTAAAAATGTCACAAAAGTCTCAGAAGAGTGCTCAAATGACATGGCAACAGCATGGGGAAGACCCCTTGAAGCATTTATCACTCAAAAGTCACAGCTGTGAACAATTTTGTCCGCGTTTTACGCCATTTTTACGGACTCACCAGAAAACCTTCCAAAATGACCCCAAAATGATTTTTCATGGCGGAAATGTTAAGGGCACATACCCAATAGTGAGATAGAGCTGGTGTATGTTACTTTTTGAGATCAATACATGAAAGATTTTACGTGAAAACATTGTGTGGCACTCCGATGTCCCTGAGAAGAGACGTACATGAAGGCCTCTTGAGTCTAATGTGCCCATTTTGAGGAAGTGAGTCTTTGTAGTATTTTCCTTTGCCAGGGCAGTCCTAAATTGTGAGGTTCACCAATGCCCCTGCATACAGACGTGCATGAGGGCCTCAAAACATTAAGTGTCCATTGTCAGGAAGTGGGTGTATTATAGTATAGCCCTTAGGCAGGGCAGCCAAAAATTGGGAGGCTCCACATTGTCCCTGGGTAGAGACGTGCATGATGGCCTTTAAACCTGAAGTGCCCATTGTAAGGAAGTGGGTCTATTTCAGTATAGCCCTTTGCCAGGGCAGCCAAAAATTGGGAGGCTCCACATTGTCCCTGGGTAGAGACGTGCATGAGGGCCTCAAAACATTAAGTGTCCATTGTCAGGAAGTGGGTGTATTATAGTATAGCCCTTAGGCAGGGCAGCCAAAAATTGGGAGGCTACACGTTGTCCCTGGGTAGAGACGTGCATGAGGGCCTCAAAACATTAAGTGTCCATTTTAAGGAAGTGGGTGTATTTCAGTATAGCCCTTAGGCAGGGCAGCCAAAAATTGGGAGGCTACACGTTGTCCCTGGGTAGAGACGTGCATGAGGGCCTCAAAACATTAAGTGTCCATTTTAAGGAAGTGGGTGTATTTCAGTATAGCCCTTAGGCAGGGCAGCCAAAAATTGGGAGGCTACACGTTGTCCCTGGGTAGAGACGTGCATGAGGGCCTCAAAACATTGTTCCCATTGCAAAGGAGCGGGTCTCCTGTCGTTGTAATGTCCATTCTGCAAAGAATGGGCGAAAAAATTTACCACTGGGGGTATACCTGAAACAAAGACCTAACTATTGTAACGGTCATCATGATGGCGCATGAGGAGAAGGAGGAGCAGTCCAGCGATTATCCAAAGTCGAGAAGTGTACCCATGGGTGAGTGGAGGTACATGGCAAACTTTAAATTCCGCTCTCATTTGCTGGTGGTGTGGTGAAGTCTGGCCCAATCCAACCCTTGTTCATCTTTATCAGAGTCAGCCTGTCAGCATTTTCAGTTGACAGGCGGGTGCGTTTATCTGTAATGATTCCACCTGCGGCACTAAAAACACGCTCTGACAAAACGCTAGCAGCAGGGCAGGCCAGGACTTCCAAGGCGTAGAGAGCCAATTCATGCCACGTGTCCAGCTTGGATACCCAATAATTGTAAGGCACAGAGGAATGTCGGAGTACAGTTGTTCGATCTGCAAGGTACTCCTTCAGCATCTGGGCAAACTTAGGATTTCTTGTGGCACTACCCCGCACCTCAGGGGCTGTGGTACGTGAGGGGCTGAGAAAACTGTCCCACATCTTAAAGACTGTTCCCCTACCTCTGGCGGATTGGACTTGTGCCTCTCTCGGCTGTACGCCTCGGTTGTCCACTGATTCCTGACCTATGCCGCTAGCGTTTTGTGAGGGGAATGCTTTGCCTACTTCCGTGAGTATGGCCTTCCGAAACTGCTGCATTTTGGTTGACCTCTCCTCCACGGGAATAAGAGACAAAAAGTTCTCCTTGTAGCGTGGGTCTAACAGTGTTACCAACCAGTAATGATTGTCGGCCAAGATGTTCTTAACGCGAGGGTCACGAGACAGGCAGCTTACCATAAAGTCAGCCATGTGCGCCAGACTCTTAACAGCCAGGACTTCAGTAGCCTGACCAACAAGATGACTGAACATGCTGTCCTCCTCCTCCTCCTCCTCCTCCTCCTCCTCCTCATCTACCCTGTCCTCTGGCCAGCCACGCTGAATCGAGGATATGACTGGTGTGCATGTCATATCCTCAATTTGGCCGGAGAGTTGCTCCATGTCTTCATCCTCCTCCTCGTCATAGTCCTCCACTGCACGTTGTGATGAGACGAGGCTGGGCTGTGTGTTATCACCCACACCCACTACTGTTTCTTGCTGCAACTCATCGCGCTCCGCCTGCAATGCATCATGTTTGTTTTTCAGCAGGGACCGTTTTAGAAGGCAGAGTAGCGGTATGGTGACGCTAATAATGGCGTCATCACCACTCACCATCTTGGTGGAGTCCTCAAAGTTTTGGAGGATGGTACATAGGTCTGACATCCATCTCCACTCCTCAGGTGTTATGTGTGGAGTTTGACCCATTTCCCGACGGCTTAGGTGATGCAGGTACTCAACAACTGCCCTCTTCTGCTCACATATCCTGACCAACATGTGCAGAGTTGAATTCCAACGCGTGGGGACATCACACACCAGTCTGTGAGCCGGAAGATGCAAACGGCGCTGAAAGCCGGCAAGGCCGGCTGAAGCAGTAGGTGACTTTCGAAAATGTGCAGACAGGCGGCGAACTTTTACCAGCAGATCAGACAGCTCTGGGTATGACTTTATAAACCGCTGAACCACGAGGTTGAGCACATGGGCCACGCATGGAACATGTGTCAGCTGGCCTCGTCTCAAAGCCGCCACCAGGTTCCGGCCATTGTCACAAACGACCTTTCCTGGCTTTAGGTTCAGAGGTGTGAGCCAGTGATCTGCCTGCTGTTTCAGAGCTGTCCACAGCTCTTCTGCATTGTGGGGTTTGTCACCTATGCAGATTAGCTTCAGCACAGCCTGTTGCCGCTTCGCCGAGGCAGTGCTGCAGTGCTTCCAGCTTGTGACTGGTGTGGAGGGCACAGTGGATGAGGATGCGCAGGAGGAGGAGGAGGCTGAAGAGCATGACATTCCGGAGCTGTAGAGTGTGGGTGAAACACTGACTGAGGTAGGGCCTGCAAACCTTGGTGTGGGAAGGACGTGTTGCGTCCCTCGCTCAGACTGGGTCCCAGCTTCCACAATATTAACCCAGTGTGCCGTCAACGAGATGTAGCGGCCTTGCCCACAAGCACTTGTCCACGTGTCTGTGGTTAGGTGGACCTTGGGTGAAACAGCGTTGTTCAGGGCACGTGTGATGTTTTGTGACACGTGGTTATGCAACGCGGGGACGGCACACCGGGAGAAATAGTGGCGGCTGGGGACCGAGTAACGTGGGACAGCTGCCGCCATCAGGTCACGGAATGCTTCTGTCTCCACCAGCCTAAAAGGCAACATTTCCAGCGCAAGCAGTCGCGAAATGTTAGCATTTAGAACTGTGGCATGTGGGGTGTTGGCAGTGTATTTGCGCCTGCGTTCAAAGGTTTGCTGAATGGATAACTGAACGCTGCGCTGGGACAAGGACGTGCTTGATGATGGTGTTCTTTCTGCGTAGGCAACTGTAGGTGCAGGAGTGGAGGAGGCTTGTTCGCAGGCAGCATGGACAGAGGATTGGCTCGCATGCACAACCAGCGAAGACGTAGCAGTGACATCAGCAAGCACTGCTCCTCGACTCTGTTGTACTTCCCACAAAGTCGGGTGCTTGGCTGACATGTGCCTGATCATGCTGGTGGTGGTCAGGCTGCTAGTTTTGGTACCCCTGCTGATGCTGGCACGGCAGGTGTTGCAAATGGCCTTTTTTGAATCATCTGGATCCAACTTAAAAAACTGCCAGACTCGTGAAGACCTAACATTTGGACAGGCACCTTGTGTCGTCGTGTTGTTCCGGGGAACGGTTGCCTGACTTCTGCCTGGGGCCACCACCCTGCTTCTTACTGCCTGTTGTGATGCTACGCCTCCCTCCCCCTGTGCACTGCTGTCCTCGCTCTGCATATCCTCCTGCCAGGTTGGGTCAGTTACTGGATCATCCACCACGTCGTCTTCCTCTTCCGCACCCTGCTCCTCCTCCTGACTTGCTGACAATTGTGTCTCATCATCGTCCACCACTTGTTGAGACACGTTGCCAACTTCGTGAGAACGTGGCTGCTCAAATATTTGGCCATCTGTACAGACGATCTCCTCATGACCCACTTCAATATGAGCTGGCGAGAGGCCAGAATGTGTGAATGGAAACGTGAACAGCTCTTCCGAGTGTCCAAGTGTGGGATCATTAATGTCCGAGGAGGACGTGTACTCAGCCTGGTGGTAGGAAGGAGGATCAGGTTCAGAAATGTGCGGTGCAGTATCACGGCTACTGACACTTGACCGTGTGGAAGACAGAGTGTTTGTGGTGGTGCCAATCTGACTGGAAGCATTATCCGCTATCCAACTAACAACCTGTTGACACTGGTCTTGGTTCAAGAGCGGTGTACTGCTGCGGTCCCCAAGAATTTGGGACAGGACGTGCG